>NC_090444.1:123683640-123983952 GCF_031143425.1 Pleurodeles waltl
GTGCTAAAAAAATTCAGGGATCGCTGCTTCCAAAAATGCCTTAAAGGCCGTGTCCTCTAATAGCTCAGGACGGAGTTTCCAGGTAGGAACAGCCGAGGGGGGGAGATCCCAACCCAACCTTACAATCTGTGGGTTGCGGTCCGAGTGCGTGCACCCTAAGTAATCTACACCCACAACCGCTGAGGCCAGGTTCAGCGTACAGAGTATTCTATCCAATATTACATGGAGGGAGTGCGGAGCTGAGTAGTATGAGTAAACTTTGTCTGCAGCATTCCGCTGCCTCCAAATATCTATCAGATGCCACTGTTGCGTCCAATCTAGCAACCCACGTGCGGCGACCACAGCAGGAGACGTAGGCAATGGGGGGAAGGAACGATCTACATCAATATCAAGCACACTATTAAAGTCCCCTCCCAATAACCAGGGGTAGTCGCTCCAGCCCGCCAAGTGGCAGAACAGACTGCACAGAAAAGAAGTCTGATCCACATTTGGTGCTTATATAGAGCCCAGCACTATGTCCCGGCCTGCAAGTCGGCCACGAACCAGGGCAAATCTCCCTTGCGAGTCTATGATCTGTTCCTCTGCTACAAAAGGGACACCCGCTTTAATCCAAATCAGGGCACCTCTAGCATAAGTGGAGTGCCCTGTTGCATATAGTTTCCCCCTCCAGCGTCGCTGCATGCGAGGGAGCTCTGAAAGCACCAAATGGGTCTCCTGCAAAAAAGCGAGGTGGACAGAGTGTCTTTTAAGATATGAGTATATGAAGTACAGGCGCCTAGGCATGTGTATACCGCGCACATTCCAAGTAACCACAATATATGGATTCATGGCAGCTTCAGTTTAGTAAGCCCATCTACCGCTCATCCTGTCCGCAAGCGTGACGCTGCGCGCGCAGTAACAGACTCCCAGCACCCGGTCAAGCACCCTGCACATAGCCTCCAGCGGAACCAAAACAAAAAAAATAACAACAGAGCAAATAAACAACCGGTCTCCGCCCAAACCCAGCAACTTAAACATTCAACAACATAATCACACATTCTAAGCCTCCGTTAGCAAGAGATTGGGGCAGGCCAATTCACTCAGTAAATCAAGCACTTACTAAACCAGTTAACCCGGCCATAGCAAATAACAGAGGGGGGGGCTGCAGCTAACTGCAGTTTTTAAGAAACAGTCAGTGACAGTTACAGTGCCATCGGCTACCTGCATGGTCTGCCCTTGGGAATTCCTCACGCCCTGCAGCCGAGCCAACTGATGACATGCAATGAATAACACATCGACTCTTTTGCCCAGGCGGCCCATGAGCCTCAACCAGGGGGCTGCAGCACCACAGAGTCCACCAAGCAGGTCTCCGCAGGGTCTAGAAAAGTTTGTCTGCTGTGGCAGGAGTCACCGACAGGCATTCCTGAAAACCCAACTCCGAGGGTCGGTCCGCCGTAAAAGGCCGGTCGCTGGGAGGCTGTGAAATTTCAGTTTCTGATTCCGACGCAGCCGGAGAGGCACTTATAGCTGCGGACGATTGAATCGCCTCACGTCGCTCCTGTATGAGCTGTTCCAAGTCAGGTGCATGTGCCGCTGCCTCCGCGGTCACACCGCTTCCCTTACGGCCCCGCCTCGCCCGGCTGCGCCTGCTCCTCGGTGCGGGTGGGTTCCTCTCCATTTCCCGACTTGAGACGCGTCCCGTCGACTCCAACCACTCCCACGCCACTTCTGGCGTGGTGAAGAAATGAGCTTTATTCTCAGCCACAATGCGGAGTTTGGCGGGAAACAGTAGAGAGTAGTCCAGGCTCAGGGCTCGGAGTCTGCGCTTCAGGGCATTTGCACTGCCAACGTATAGTCCAGAAACAGCATTATTTGTGCATCGTCCACTCGAGGCAGCGAGGAGGATCTCACAGTCTTGAGTATAATGTCATGGTCCGCATAATGGAGCAAGCATATTATAAAGGGGCGAGGACCACTCCCCGGAGGTCTGTGCCGCGCGGGGATTCGATAAACCCGGTCCACCGAGAAGAAGGGAGTCCGCATACCAGCCGGCACCAGTCCTCGGAGCCAGCTCTCGGAGTAGGCCACTGCATCCCGACCCTCCACTCCCTCCGGCAAACCGATCACATGTATGTTGTTTCTTCTGGTGTGGCCCTCCGTGTCTTCTACACGACGTTCCAGCTCCGCCACTCGCACTAAAACATCCCCCATCGTAGACTCCAAGCGAGACGTCACTGGTGCCAGCTCATCCACTAGCGCCTCAATCGTACCTGTTTTGTCTGCCAGCTTACGGTGGTCAGCATGCAGGAGTACAAGGTCGCTGGCCACTTTGTCGATCTTAGCCTCCAAAGATGTGCGAGCCCGCTCCAGCGAGTCCCCGATGGGCTCCACCGCGGCCAGCACACCATCCAGCTTCTAACTATCTTGCGCCGCAGCTTCTTGGGACCTCCCAGCTCCAGTGCCAGACCGAAGGCGGCCGTCCCCGCCATGACCTGGGCGAGTGCAGGCTCCAACCAGTTCCACTCCACTCACCGAGCATCTCACCACCAGCTCCAGCAGCTCAAAACCCTTCGGCTCGCTCTGTTGGCTCAGGTAGACCAGGCTAGAAGATCACTGTAACCAATGCGGCGTTCCCACAGCAGGTTGGGCCCTCCGAGGCAACCTCCAACTTCTCACCGTGCTCCACCACACTATCACGAGTCCTCCATGCCAGGCACCAGAGGGGACCCACTCTCCATCACCCCCGTTGCCGTAGCTGGCAGTAATTTTGCTCCCCTACCTCCTCCGATGTCAGTCAAGAGAACACCTCATCAGCTCTGCTACTAGGGGCGGGCCCGCTTGCCTGCGCATCCAATATTGCACTGCACAGCAGCACGAGCAGCCCGGCCCACTGCTGCTCCGCCGCCTTCCTTCTGCTCCGCGCCTTCAGGCCACTACACCCCGAAATCGGGCCTCTGTTGATGCCTCCTGCAGTCAGTTCAGCCAGGGGGAGACCGGTGGCCTAGCCACGTGGCTGGCAGGCCCGGCCCTCCACCGCCGTGTCCGGGCGCTCCCAGCAGGGAGCCAGCACCTTATACACCGGCCCACAGGATCCCCCTGTTCCTCTTCGCCCCCGACGGGGCAACAACTCACCAGGGGGGGCCACCGCAGGTCAGCGACCGTGGCTGGGCCTCACCGCACTGCACACGTTCTGCGCTGCAAGGCTGTGCTCACCGCTCCTTCGAGCCGGCGGGCCGCGTCCTCTCCCAGGCTCGGCTCGACTCCTCCTTTGCTCCCTGCCGGGGGGCAGACACCAAGCTCCGCCGCTGCCCGGGTCCTCACATCCACCCGCCACCTTATACAGCAGGCGCCGCCGGCCGCTGATCCCCCTTGCGGCTTCGGATTAGCCGGGTGGGACGCGTAGCTCTCCTAGCTCGTGTCCGCCATGATCAGCTGCTTAGCCACTCCCCCGAGGTCTTACTATCTGATATATGGTTTGTGACTGCAATCGAGGTTTTAAACCATTGCTGGACCCTCCCCTCCCGCCCCCCGAATCACAAAAAGGAGGAGGATGTACTTTTCAAGCCCTTCCTATTTGCAATTCAAACAGGGTTGCAAAAGTGGTTTTACGAGTTGGAAACACTTTTTAGCCTTTTAAAAATACTTTTGTAGATAGTAAAAAAAAAAAAAAGTATTTTGTTGTTGCAAGCTCTGTGATTTTGGGAATATCTGGCTTTGTGGCCACTAAATTCATTTGTACATCAGGCCGTAGTTCTGGATATTGAGGTAATAGGATGTGTTGTGGGTTTTGCAATCACAGAGTATTAGTGTTTAGTTGGTGCATTACAGGTAATGTGGTTGGGGAATGATTCAGAGCATTGGGTTGGTGTGTGTCTAGGCTCTTCATGGTAGGTTTGTGTGGAGTGAGATATAACAGGGTAAGGAGGTTACGAGAGCAGTACCTGGAAAGAGAGTGATTGAGAGTTTAGAGAGATTGAGAGTTATTTTTTGTATGAAGATTTTCTATCGTCTCAATCTAATAATCCTGCTTCATTTTGATGTTTGTGGTTTTTTTTGGGGGGTGAATAAGAGATTTGTGCTGTGATCCTTTATAATGGCTGTAATGAAGTGTGCAGTGACCACCCCTCTTACAAGACATGCCTTCTGTGCAGTAAAGGTTTGTGTGCTGTTTTTTTTGCATAGCAGGATTGGACCAGGAGGTTGGTTGACGGAGGGAGGTTGTATCTTAGGGACTGGGAAGAGGAAATTTCCTATTTATCTGGGGATATCACATTTAGTTGCTAAATCATCTTTGGTACAAAATCAACAGGAGAATGGTATTACATTTGCATGCAAAAATGTGTCAGTACAGAGTACAAATGCAGTAGCCAAGATGTCACATTAGCGGTGAAAGTTGTGCATCACTAGTCAATCGCATTTAGGACAAAAATCACATTCAGGTACTGTTCACATAAAGTGCATTTCATCCTGGGGCAACATCAGCAGGAGCACAGGTCACATTTAGATGTAAAATCACCATTGGTGGAGCATCAACAGGAGTGTGAAACTCCATTCCAGTGCATAGATTCTTTCCTTCACCCTCTGTGAACTGGAATGGGAAGCTCTCTTTGGGCAGACTAACAGTGAGATTGAAATATTCCTGTGGCCTCATCTAAACTCAATGATGTTTTCCACAAGCATCAGCTAAAGGGGCTGACTCAAACCTTTGGCTGAAGGTGGCTCACCTCCAGCCACTTTCTGCATGTGTTTGGTATTGATGACATGCTAAACAAGCATTTACAATGCAACGGGTCTCGCGTTTGCTCATGTTAGAGCTGATTGCGTTGTAAACTCCTAACCCGACTTTTCACCTATCGGGCAAAAGTGCACTTATGCACAAAACCCGAAAAAGTGAAATTAACTACGTAAAGCGCTCGACTTCTGCCAAGCGAGATCGCGCTCGTAAATTAGAGAAAAAGAAGTCCACTAGCCCGATGGAAAACAGCAAGCCTTGCATGTTTTCTGTACTTGGTCACTGCGCTCGAGGAGGGCTAGCCACCAGAAAAGGTATGACGTATGCTTGCCTTCGACTAATGAAAGCAAGCAGATTTTATCAGGCAAGCCCACGAACCAATAAAAAACACTGACATGAAGTTGACAAGGCTCCGAGCCCTTTTCTAACTACAAAAGCGTCTCGCTGCGATACGCATGCGCGAGCGCATGCAACGCAGGCTCGACCCTAAAAAGGGCTTGTGAATTTAGGTTGCTTCAGTTGAACACAAGCCTGACACAGGCAGATCAAAATACTAAAAGCAACTGTTTTGAAAACCTATGTAAAGGCGGGTCAAGGATTTCCTGAAACTTTGATGAGTGAAGTAGTCCACCCTATGATATATAGCTTCCTTTAGCAGTAGACACTGGGTTTATCAGCTTGTCCCTCAGCAAGCTTTCATCGCTTCTTTTCAACCTGTTTGCAGTAAGATATGTTAACTAATGAAGACGTATTTTAAAGATATGAAACCTCTTCATTACTGTATCAGATAATTTAGGGACCTTTTTGCTTTTTTCGAAGAAGCAGCAATCCTGGAGAGTCATGGGATCGATGTACAAAGTCCTGGTGGTCATTCCAACAGCGATGACGTGGATGGAAACGATTATTCTGAGCAGGTAAGGATCTCAATATTCTTCTCCCTAGTCACACTTCAGTGTTTGGATAAACCCAGAAGTTAACATGCTGTCCCAATAGAATCAGGTCTGTGCTCCTGAGCACAGAACCATGAGCCAAGAGGCTCATTCAGGAATCCAAGTGCTCCAACTATCTTGCGTTCCCTTCCCACAGATAAGAAGTTTATTACCTTAGTGTGTAATATTTTGGATGGTGGGGACTGTTAAAGAGTGTGCGAGGCATTTGTGGAAAAAGGTAAGGAACATTGCCCTCTTTGTGTGAATGCATTCACCCTCTGCGGAAAGAAGGCCCAGTCACAGAAAGTGTGGGTAACACAATTCTGAAACGCAAGGAACTACTGTTTAGCTATTATTATAATTTAAAGCTAATCCTTTTTAAACTTAAGCCCGATTTTAAACAAATACTAGATGTGACGTTCTATGTGAAATAGTGCAGAAACGGCAGTTGTACTGTTAAGAGTATTGGTTGTTATTTCTGCCATATGTTGAACATTGTTGGAGCTTTTGGGAAAAAGAGAAATAATTTGCCAGCGATACATCTAGTAATTAAAAAGGAGGTGTCTTCTATTATCGGTACTCCTTGCAGTATTGTTGCTATAACTTTGAGTTGTTTTTAATGCTCCTGAAAAGGAAACATTCCATTGAGGAATGCTTACCTTTCTGGGCCATTGCCGTCACGTTTTTCACAATGAATAAAAGAATGCATGGCTCTGGTTACCAAAGATATATTCACTGCGACGCTGCTTTTAGATTAGGATGTGTTCCCGAGTCTTAACCTGGAGTCATTGAATGTAATGCTGATGCTTCTGCTTTTATCCTGGGGTAAAAGACATCCGTTAAAATATTGTAATTATGTTGTTCTTCTTCCAAGTAACACCTAACTGCTGACTTTAACGTCAGGTTATGGTTCTTTTCAAATTGCAAAAATTACATTTTCAGACCTGACACAAAATTGGGTTGCTATAACTTTGTTCCATTGATGTGTTGGTGACCCTGTCCTCACAATTTGAGATTTCATGCCATATATCTCTTGACCCACTTCTGGGGTTAAGTAATGCCGAATCGACTTCCTTCTTACATAAAAGTCCAGTGGCTCAGAATTTTCATGATCTCTAAGCCAATGTGACTGACAGCTTTAAAGCTGGCAGCCTGTGGTGAAGTCTCTGAAGTAGAGTTTGTGTGAGGACTTTAAGTCCCGAAACCACCCAAACACTGTAGTTTTCCTAACTGTTCAATAGCTATCTGGAGGATGCTATTCAATAAGTAGCTAGCGAATGACGATGATGGAATGTTTCTCTAAATACTGGGGCCCAAGAATGCATCATTCTTTGGAGATGGCATCTGAAGTGTCTAGCTCACCAGCTTGGAAAAAATGTATCCATTGCTCATTTGACTGTCACATGGGGATAATTCTAAGCAAGGTGGACAAAACCACACACACACAGTCAGTGCCATGAGGGGAGCCCTCTGGGGACATGGGAGGTTTTTTGGGATAATCTGTGGGTGTTTGTGGGGTTGCTGTAAGCCATGTATATAGAACTTGCAGGGCATGTCAACGGAATCCTAGAAAATACAGTAGTATTTAGGAGGCTGTTTATTTACTTGGTTGGATATAATCCAGAACGTGTATTCTCTTGGTCTCATTGAACTCCTTTTGTAAAATCTTAGTTTCGTAATAATGGATGGCAATTATATTTCCTTGCAGAACATTATGTCCTCCACCCAAGCACACTATTGTGTTTTTTTTATTTCTCAAATTTCGACTTGTTGCTGAAAATATGTTGATCCTTTACTGTTTACAGCAACGTAGAGGTACCCAAAGTAGTTTTTGTGATCTTTCCTAGCTTATTTTTTGTGTTTTAACAGATGTCAGAAAGGTGGTGAGTAGCTATTAACTCATAAGACTTAGTAGTCCTTGTTAACAACTGCCTTTGAACTGTCTTTCCTAAGTCTACAATGACCTCATCAACTTAATACATGAATTTCATTTGGGCATCACCTCTCAAAATAAATTTGGGAAGTACAACATTTAGTTCATAGATCAGCGATAGTCACAGTAATTTGTTCGGTTACTTCTGGTTATATAATTATGGAGGTATAACAATTGAAAGCTGCAGAGAACATTACCAACTCCTGGTTTATCTCCAGGTGTACATTTGCCAATTTAAGATTAAGTTGTAGTTTGGCCTAATTTAATAGTGTATTCAGATTGAGATTGTAAAACTGTTCTAGTATTCATCACTGGTAGTTTATGAACCACTGGAAAGACACCGATTTGCTATATTTGTTTAATAAAATGGGGCTATCATCACTGGTAATAATTTTCAAAAGGCTAGTTCTTATCCAAATACCCTTAATCAAGCAATTGGTATTTTAACCTCTATTTTTTATGCTCCACTATAGCCTCCATTTTTTATGCCACATAAACTGCATTTTTCACTGTCAAAGGAGAATTTTCAGATCTTGGAAATCCCCATAGTTAAAATTCCAATCTGTGTTAGGGACAATAAAATGATTGAGCCTTACTTCTCCCCTTCTGGGATACATGATTTATTCGTTTTTAGTCAAAAGGTGAAACTAAAATCCAGATCAAAATGCCACACAAGGTTTGGCCAAGTGCCTCTTCACATCTAAAGTACGTGGCTCTGCCTTTATGTTACTCTGCACCTAATGCCCAGGTTTCCTGGATGCAGACTGTTTCATTGGTCCCTGTGCAATCTCCCTAATCTATGTAGCTCACTTTACTGGTTAAAAAAGTGAAATTTTGCTAAACCATCTAGGAGGCATTACTTTGGGCTCAAAGTTGGCGAAAATGTTAATGCAGTGATGGTACAAGCATCATTCCACTGAAGTGATTTACAATGAAGCAGAGGTAGATGAAGAATTAAGGCAAATAATTAAAGCATCTCAATCTTGGAGATCCCTTACACCTGCAGTATCCTCCTTTCTTCAACTTCACCAACTTACTGGGCCTGTCATGGGAATGTGATGACCAGAAGATGAGGTCCGATATTTAATTTTTAAATATTGGAAACGTAGTGCCAGGGATCTACTTCATTGAAGGTTGTCACCTTCTAAATGACCAGTGACTTTAACAGGGCCATAAAATGTGCATTTAATTTGAATGTTAAAACTATGTATACAATATGGCTTCAAAGGCTAGAAGGCCATCCACAATTATTTGAGAAGGTGAACAGCTTTTAACCATATCATTTGGAACATTATGCGCTGTATGTGATAGTACATATGGAAATTTAGTTCTGACAATAGATATTTCCATTTGGAGCATTGCCAAGGAAAGAAAAATGACCCCTCTTTTAAATATCTCCTTAGGTTCCTTTGTGATTTATCTAGGGGTAAACAAGTTAGTGACAACCTCTCAGTGCCCACTGCTATAAGGTTCCTTTTCCACTAACAGGATGAAAACTGCACCACAGTAACGAGTGATTCCTACAATCCTCTTTATTTTCTACACCAACAGTGCAAGTAAGAGAAAAAGACAGCTGATGTGTTTTGCCTTTAACTGGACCATAGAGTCCATTCACCTAGATAGTCTTTTTGAAGTGCCCACAACCACATTAGTCCATCATCACTGTTTTAAAAAAAAAACTAGAACGTGTATGTTCACAATATAAACATGTCAAATAAACCATTTTCAGTATATGTTTTTCCAACCATGCCAGTAAAGTACACAGTCTATGAAAAGCATTCCTATTCTAAGTATGAATTTGACAATGGTTCTTCTTTAGGGCAGACAGATTAATTGCTAGTCTTATTATTTCCAGAAATCCTTTCATGTTCCAAAGCGAAGGTCACAAACAGTATGAACAAGTTGAATGTTTCGATTTCTGTGAAGTACCTTGTGGGCTATCTGTAGGTATCATTATTTCATAAAGTGTCAGTGCTAATGTTCAGGGCATTCCAGGGAACTATTTAAAGTGAAAAATGTGCATTATAAAACACTTAGTGTGCAAAAAATTATTTTAAGGTGCAAGTACTTACAGATGGTGACGGTACAGTCCCCATTTAGATGGTGAGATAAGTTTCAAACCAAGGAACAGACAATGGGGCGCGGAAAGGGGAGAGGAAAGAAGGTCAATATACTGATTCAAATCAGTGGACTCACATCAGTGGAATTACTCACATTTAGGGGCATCATGTAAAATAAAGTGCAACTTGCCCCAATTGTAAACCTTCTACTGTGCTTTTCATACATTTCAATTCCATCATCACATCTATGATGCAGTTCATAAATGGTATATGTAATCTTAAGATTAGTAAGTACTGACAACACATTCTTCCTCTTTTCCCCCTTAACAATAGTTGAATAAATGGTTTGCTTAACTTTAAAGCTAAACACCATGTATAAAATAGCACACCATATTTATAACTGTTTTTCTACATAATGTTCCCACCATATTCACACAAGACAACTAAATGTATCTATTTCCATGCATTCTAAAATAGTATTTTCAGATTGGCCAGAGGAGATATTCATGCCGTACAATGTTCTGCCATTAAGGGAATATCAATAGTGCAATTCAGTCTGTAAAACATGTACATGGTTAGAAAGCACAAGGTTCTGATTGTTGTGAATTTCATTCATATTCTTTAAAACTTGGCATCAGGCACAGTTCAAATTAATTCATATGTGTACGTGGAATTCTGCATCTACATTATGTCCCAGAGGGACTTCTGTTCCCACTAAGACGAATAATCTTGACTCCATTCATACATACATACACATATATACATATTTGCAGATGCAGAGTGTAATATGCTATTTATTACCATTGTTAAGTGCAGAGAGGGGTCATGACTCGCAAGAGATGATGAATAGCTATTGCACTCTGAGCATGAGGGTCCATGAGTCACAATGGTAATGAATTGCATATTGCACACATCTGCTTATATGAGTTACGTTATAGCATTTTTCATATTTATTTGTTTTCAAAAAGATATTTAAACAAAACTAGGATGTAAGAGTTAAAATTGTACAGTAGGGTAAACTCACATTGAAGATGCCTTGTGTCCATTAGAAGAATTCTTTCCAAGTGTTAAGTAATTGCAGTATACAATCTGTGAGGCAGTTAACAATGTTTTTGTAATGTGAAGTATGCTATACTGTGGTAATAGACTGCAATTCGGACTTCACAATGTAATAATAAATATTTGCATGTGTGATTATTTTACACCTGGAGCGTAGCACAGGTCGATGTAGTGCTGGGGATCTCTTTCCACCCACTCCCTCACCCCACCCTTCATGGGCATCCAAGCCCCATTCAGCCCAAGACAAATGAATTTATGTGAGATATGGGAGACTCTAGGGACCCTCATTACATTTTGCAGGGATACCCATCATTTTGCATTACACCATAAATTTAAACTAGTTGCACTAAACAATGTATTATTGGGCCTGATTTAGTTTTACCTTTAGTGGTTTTCTGTCATTTTTTAATCATCATTATATTTTTCTCATAAAACAAAAAACGTACTAAGATGTGGACAAATAGAACAGACAGTAATCTTAAATCATTCAGCTTCAACATCATCATCACATGTTTTCCAGCTCATCCCTTCTCCCCTACCCAACCAAGCAACCATGTCAAGTAAGCCTTCAGACATAAACATGCAAGAAAAGGTGCCAAGGCATAAACCATAAATGCAGATGTGGAAAGCGTAGTATACTATTTATTATCCTTGTTTAGGGAGAGGAGGGTCAGTAAGACCCACTCGAGGCTTCACCTCTCATGAGTCATGACTCATCTCCATGCTTAACAATAGGAATAAATGCCATATTATCTGCTGAGTGTGTGTGTGTGTGTATATGTGATATATATATATATATATATGTTCAATGGCATGTGTAGCTGCAGATACACATGCTATGCATAGCTCTTCCGCCATCTAGTGTTGGGCAATAGTGTTAGAAGTTGTTTTTCTTCAAAGAAGTTTTTTTGGAGTCACGGTATCGAGTAATTCCTCCTCTCGGTTACAGTAGGCATGGGCATCGACTCCAACGTTAGATTGTTTTCTTTCCGCTGTCGGGCTCGGACGTGTTTCCTCTCGCTCTGAGATTTCGAATCCGGAAAACCTTAGAAAACCTATTTAACTGTCGTTCTTGTTTAGATCGCGTTTCCATCTAGCATCGAACCGGTAGTACAGTCGGAATCTAAATTTCGCCCTTCGGGCGCGTGTGCCCAACTCGGGCCTATGCAGGCCTACCGCGTGGAAAGCCTGATGGATCGGACTCCATTTCGACTCTGCCCTCTGTGCCACGCGAAGTTCCCATATACAGACCAACATCTGATTTGTAATTTGTGCCTTTCTCTGGACAATCGAGAAGAAGATTGCGAAGCCTGTTGATCGTTTCGATCGAAGAAGACCTTGAGAGATCGCAGGGCCGAAGACTAGAAATGGTGTCGAAAAGCACTGAACCTCTCGACGTCATGGAGGAAGAGCAGGTGCAGCCAGCAGTCTCCATCCAAGACACCGACTCCGAGCAAGAATGGGAAGATGATGGACCTATCACTGCTGGCCAGCACGTGAGTACGTCTGCCCCTATGCCCATATATAAAAAACAATCGAAAGCCTTGGGTACAGCACTGCCGGAAGGCCAGGGTTCGGCCCGAAAAAAAGACTGTCAGCGACCGACCTTCGGGCTCGGCGCTGAAAAAGGCCCTCCTCTGTCCACTTTGGAGTCGAGCAAGAAGGTTAGAACTTCCACCTCAGACTCTAGCAAGCATCCTCACTCTTCGGAGTCGAAGATTCTACATCCTGCATTAGAGCCGAAACAGCCGACTTCATTTTCAGGACTGAAAAATATTCAAACTTCGGAACTGGAAAAATCCTCGTACAAAGAGGAACAAGGACTTTCAAGTAGACTTAAACAAATCTCGAAGCCGATGCAAGATTCTCACAAAACTTCTGAAGAAGAGACAGAGATTGAGCCAATATTGGAGCTTATGGATGAAAGACAATCAAGAATCCATATACATAAAGAAACTGGTAGATATCTGACTGCACCTCCTTTAAAGACTAAAAGAAAGCTGGCCTTTCAAGAGGAATTAGACTCTGCTCAAGCACCAGCAAGCGTTCAGAAACAAAAGGAGAAACCAGCACCTCTCCCTACTTCTCCTCCTCACTGTCCACAGCTTTCTTTTTCACCTCCTCACAATAGTCCACCACCATTGCCTTCTCCAAAACACTCACTATACTTGCATGGGGATACAGTGGATCCTTGGGATCTGTATGATCCTGATCCCATTCCAGACAATCATCCTGACCTATACCCCTCTTCCAAGCCTTCTCCACCAGAGGACACTACTGCCTACGCTCAGGTAGTTTCCAAGGCAGCTGCTTACCATGGGGTGCTTATGCACTCTGAACCCCTGGAGGAAGATTTTTTTATTCAACACTCTGTATTACACTCACTCTAGATACCAGTGTCTCCCAATGTTGCCTCAAATGGTCAAACATGCTGACCAAATTTTTAGTGAGCCTGTCAAAGCTAGAGTGATTAACCCTAGAATTGACAAAAAATATAAACCTGCCCCTACGGGCCCAGACTACATCACACATCAGGTTCCTCCGGACTCAGTAGTAGTCAGTGTGGCCAGAAAAAGAGCTAACAGCCAGTCATCAGGAGACGCTCCTCCTCCCGATAAAGAAAGTAGAACGTTTGATGCTGCTGGCAAGAGACTAACCACGCAAGCGGCTAACCAAGGCCGAATTGCAATTTCGCGAGCACTTCTTGCCAGATATGATAGAGCCCATTGGGATGAGATGCAAGATTTCATACAGCACCTCCCAAAAGAGCATCAAAAAAGGGCACAACAGGTTGTAGAAGAAGGACAGGCTATAAGTAATAATCAGATAAGGTCTGCCCTCGATGCTGCTGATACAGCAGCAGGGAGTGTCAATACTGCCATTACAATTATAAGGCATGCATGGCTACGCTACTCTGATTTTGAACCAGAAATTCACCAGGCAGTACTTAACATGCCTTTCGATTAAAAAACATTTATTTGGGCCTGAAGTGGACACCACCATAGAAAAACTGAGAAAAGACTCAGATACTGCAAAGGCAATGGGGGCATTATCTACCACACCATATAGAGGCTCCTTTCGCAGACCACAGTTTAGAGGAGGATTTAAGCCACAATCCTCTGAAGCTTTTACCTCCCAGGCAAAGCAGGGACAACAAACACAATATCAAAGAGGGGGATTTAGAGGGTCCTTCACCATCCAAGCAGTGACTTTCTTTCCACACCACACATCTCCTGTGGGGGGAAGACTACATCAATTCCACTCTCATTGGCAAAATATCACCACAGCCAATGTGGGTATTATCAATTATCCACAATGGCTATTGCCTAGAATTAATCTCCACCCCTCCAAACCTTCCGCCACGGTACCACAAATTGTCCCCAGAACACAACGTTCTGTTGCAACAAGAGGTACAATCTCTACTATTAAAACAAGCAATAGAATTGGTCCCACATTCACAACAGGGAGAAGGGAACAGGAGTATACTTACTATACTTCCTCATTCCCCCAAAATATGGCACCCTCAGGCCCATCTTAGACCTCAGGCCTCTCAATCTATACATCCTGTCAGAACATTTTTACATGGTAACTCTGCAGGATGTAATTCCACTACTACAATGACTACTTTAGACCTCAAAGATGCGTATTTCCATATACCCACCCATCCATCCAGCTCACAGAAAATACCTCTAGTTTGTCATAGCAGGAAAACATTACCAGTTCAAAGTTTTGCCATTTGGCATAACAATAGCTCCAAGAGTGTTCACAGAGGGGGTTATTCTAACTTTGGAGGAGTGTTAATCCGTCCCAAAAGTGACGGTAAAGTGACGGATATACCACCAGCCGTATTACAAGTTCCATAGGATATAATGGACTCGTAATACGGCTGGTGGTAAATCCGTCACTTTTCCGTCACTTTTGGGACGGATTAACACCTCCTCCAAAGTTAGAATAACCCCCAAAATGTCTAGCAGTAGTAGGAGCCTACTTAAGAAGACAACACATTCACATCTTTCCATATCTAGACGATTGGCTAATAAAATCAAGCAATTTTACACAATACCAAAAACACACTCAGTATGTGATAGAAACCCTGCATACACTAGGGTTCACTCTCAATTACCAAAAATCACACCTTCAACCAGCACAAGTACAACCTAACCTAGGTGCTATTTTAAATACTCAAAAAGCCCTAGCATATCCAAATACACAAAGGTAAAAACTTTCCAAAATCTCATCCCACACATACAGTCAAATCAGCAATATACTGTAAGATTCATCATGAACATTTTTGGGATGATGGCATCTTGCATAGCCGTAGTTCCACATGCAAGACTAAACATGAGGCCCTTTCAACAGTGCCTCTCACAACAGTGGTCTCAGGCACACGGTCAACTTCAAGATCTAGTGTTGATGGAACGCCAAACACATATGTCCCTTCAATGGTAGAATCTCAGCAATCTAATGAAGGGGCCGTCATTTCAAAACCCTGTGCCTCAGACCATAATGACAACAGACGCATCAAAGATAGGTTGGGGAGCTCATCTCAACAATCATACCATTCAAGGGGAATGGGATCCCAAACAGAAACAGCTTCACATAAACCACCTAGAATTATTAGCTGTATTTCTTGCCCTAAAAGCGTTTCAACCCCTTCTTAAACAGAAGACTGTTCTAATAAAAACAGACAACATCACAGATATGTATTACCTCAACAAACAGGGCGGCACACATTCATCTCAACTGTCCCTACTAGCCCAAACAATATGGAAATGGGCAATTCACAATCACATTCATCTATTAGCAGAATACATTCCGGGGATAGACAATCAGCTGGCAGATCTCCTAAGCAGGAATCACCAACAAACTCACAAATGGGATATTCACTCCCAAGTACTTTCAAAAGTGGGGAAAACCAGAAATAGATCTATTCGCAACAAGCCAAAACGCAAAATGCCAAAACTTCGCATCCAGACACCCCATCCCCTGTCCAAGGGCAATGCTCTATGGATCAGTTGGTCAGGGATATTTGCTTACGCGTTTCCCCCTCTCCCACTCCTTCCCTTTCTGGTCAGCAAACTACGTCAAACATCACTCACCATGATACTCATAGCCCCAACATGGACACGTCCGCATTGGTACACAACAGTCCTAGATCTGTCTGTAGTACCTCATTCCAAACTCCCAAACAGACCAGATTTGTTAACACAGAACAAAGGTCGAATCAGGCACCCAAACCCCAATGCTTTCAATTTAGCGATTTGGCTCCTGAAGTCATTGAATTTGGTTACCTAAAACTTCCATCAGAATGTATGGAAGTAATTAAACAAGCATGTAAACCTACTGCTAGACAATGTTACGCAAACAAATGGAAAAGATTTGTCTATTACTGTGAATCTAAAAACACTGATCCACTTACAGCACCTATACAAGATATTGTATGCTATTTACTTCATTTGCAGAAATCTAATTTAGCTTTCTCATCCATAAAATTCTACCTTACGGCAATATCTGCTTATTTACAAACTATTCAACACACTTCTCTATTCAGAGTTCCTGTTAATAAAGCCTTCATGGAAGGATTAAAATGCATTATTCCACCCCGAACACCACCTGTTCCTTCTTGGAATTTAAATATCGTACTTACAAGACTCATGCGCCCACCTTTTGAACCGATGCACTCTTGTCAAATTAAATTTTTGACACAGAAGGTTGCCTTCCTTGTAGCTATTACTTCTTTACGAAGAGTTAGTGAAATACAAGCGTTCACTCTTGAGGGTTCTTTTTTCCAGGTACACAAACATAAAGTTGTACTTAGAACAAATCCAAAATTACTACAAAAAGTAGTATCTCCTTTTCACATCAACCAAACAGTGGAATTGCCAGTCTTCTTTCCACAGCCAGACTCTCTGGCAGAAAGAGCTCTTCATACTCTAGATCCCAAAAGAGCTCTTATGTACTATATAGACAGAACTAAAGAATTTAGAAAAACAAACAACTTTTCGTTGCTTTCCAACAACCACATAAAGGCAATTCTGTATCAAAACAAGGATTAGCAAGATGGATTGTTATATGCATACAAACCTGCTACATTAAAGCAAAAAAGACAACTTTTGATCACTCCTAGAGCTCATTCTACAAGAAAGAAAGGTGCGTCAATGGCATTTTTAGGAAACATACCAATGGCTTGTATATGTAAAGCTGCCACATGGTCTACTCCTCACACATTTACAAAACACTGTGGTGTTGATGTCTTCTCGCAGCAACAGGCTACTGTAGGCCAGGCTGTCTTAACACTATTTCAAACAACTTCAACTCCTACAGGCTAGACACCACTATTTTTTGGGAGGACTAACTGCTTTGTAGTCTATGCATAGCATGTCTATCTGCAGCTACACATGCCATTGAATGGAAAATGTCACTTACCCAGTATACATCTGTTTGTGGCATGTAGTGCTGCAGGTTCACATGGACCCTCCCTCCTCCCCGGAAGCCTGTAATCGTTTAAGTTTATCATTTGTACATATGTAGATACATTTACACTTGCATGGACATCCCTTTATATTCTTACACTCTTTAACTCCTTCCTTCTCCCTTTGCGGGAAAACAATCTAGCAGTGGAGTCAATGCCCATGCACACTGTAACCGAGAGGAGGAGTCACTCGATCCCGTGACTCCAAAAAGACTTCTTCGAAGAAAAACAACTTGTAATACTCTGAGCCCAACACTAAATGTCGGCAGAGCTATTCATAGCATGTGAATCTGCAGCACTACATGCCACGAACAGATGTACACTGGGTAAGTGATATTTTCCATATATATATCTGCAGATCCACATGCTTTGCATAAGTCCAACTTCTATTGTTGGGCTCGGAGTGTTACAAGTTGTTTTTGTTCAAAGAAGCTTTTTCGAGTCATGAGATTGAGTGACTCCTCCTCTCGGTGATAGTGCGCATGGACATTGAGTTCTTTGTTAGATTGTTTTCTTTCCGCCATCGGGTTCGGACATGTTCCTTCTCGCTCCGGTAGATCTCGGTTCAGTACTATCCGAACTTCTCTATCTTTTCACTAAAGGTCGGTATCATTTTTCAATCGCGTTTTTAGGACTATACTTGATCCGATTGTATCGTTGGGATTGATTTCACGCCCTTTCGGCAAACAGTGCCCTTCTTAGGCCTACTTTGATACAGGCTTTTGTCCTCAGTGCCACGCCAAGTTGCCCTACACAGACCAACACTCAATGTGCAACTTCTGCCTCTCTTCCGATCACAAGGAAGAAACCTGTGAGGCCTGTTAATCCTTCCGCTCCAAGAAAACTCTGCAGTATCGAAGAGCACGTCGTTTAGAAATGGCATCCAAGTCGACGGAACAAATGCTAAAAATTTTCGGTGAGGCACAAGGTCAGACTGCAGCTTCCATTGCAGATTCTGATTCCAACCGTGACTCCGATGGGGATAGTCAAGTGATTCCAGCGGCGCAGTGTGTGAGTACGCCAGCCCCTTCCCATCACCAAAAACCATCCAAAAAGTAATCACAACTGGTCTTGGGTCCACCACTGCTTGCCGGACATGGTCGGACCCGAAAGATACATCTCAATGACAAACGCTCGGGTTCAGCATCGTAAAAGACCAAAATGCATTTGGCGTCCACCGAACATCGTTCCACGCCTTTTTCAGGATCGACTCGAAGAGTGGAGGCTTCCACCTCGGAGCCGAAACACCCAACATCTATTTCAGAGCTGAAAAAGCTTCCATCCGTTTCTCATTCTCGGCACAATTAAAACAGTCTGTCTCCAAGCTTTCGAAGCTCAAGCCTGTGGGGAAGAAATATGCTCTAACTGCAGAAGAATCGTCCGATATTAGGCCCATACTTGAAGTGATGGATGATAACGCAAAATCCAAATCCATGAGGATACTGGAAGGATTATTGCATCTCCTCCTTCTACAATTAAAAGGAAACTATCTTTCCAAGAGACTTTGGAAGCTGGGCCTTCGCCTGCCAAGATTTTCAAACACGAGAAGAAAACAAAGGAAGTACATCAGCCTAAATCACCACATTCTCCTTTGCTTCCCACTTCTCCACTACCTGATTCTCCACCACCTTCACCTACACAATGTTCTCTGCAACCCCCTGTTTCTATACATAGGGATGACTTGGGTGACAATCTTTACAATGTAGACCCATGGGATTTGTATGACCCAGGCCCTATTCCATCGAATGATCCTGATGTATACCCCACTAGGCCGTCTCCACCTAAAGACACCACAGCCTATAATAAGGCCATTGCTAGGGCAGCTGCATATCACAATGTGCAGTTGCACTCAGATCCCATAGAGGATGATTTATTTATTTAACACACTATCCTCTACACACAAGGAGTGCCAATGGCTACCAATGCTCCCAGGCATGCTTAAACATGCAGATGACATTTTTAAAGAGCCAGTAAAGGGTGGACAAGAAATACAAAGCTGCACCATCAGATCCATTCTTCATCACACAACAATTGCCACCGGATTCTATTGTTGTTAGTGCAGCAAGAAAAAGGGCAAATAGTCAGTCCACCGAGGATGCTCCTCACCCGATAAAGAAAGCCGTAAATTTGATGCAGCAGGGAAAAGAGTGGCAACTCAAGCTGAAAATCACTGGAGAATTGCCAACTCCCAGGCTCTTTTAGCCAGATACAATAGAGCCCATTGGGATGAGATGGAGGAGCTCCTACAATATCTCCCACGGAACACCAAAAAAAGGCACAGCAGGTAGTTGCAGAGGAACAAGCTATCTCCAGCAATCAAATTATATCCACCTTAGATGCAGCAGACACTGCAGCTAGGGTTATTAACACTAGTGTAATCCTCAGAAGGCATGCTTGGTTGCGATCTTCAGGGTTCAAACCTGAGATACAGCAAGCTGTACTTAATATTCCTTTTAACAAACAGCAGTTAATTGGACCAGAGGTGGATACCACCATAGAAAAAGTTTAAAAAAGGACTCTGACACTGCTACGGCCATGGGTGCCCTTTATACAACACCTCTTTAGGGTACTTTTCGCAGGCCCCACTTCAGAGGTGGTTTTAAACCATCAACATTAGAGCCCTCTATGTCCTAACAAAAGCAGGGACAACAATAGTAACCCAGAGGGTCTTTCGGAGGATCCTACAGAAGGAACAACTTTAGAGGTAGACGGAAATCCACTGCCACAAGAGGTTCCTCCACCTCATCAAAACGGTGACTTTCTCCATGTCCCCACACAGTATACATCTCCTGTGGGAGGAAGACTGGAACATTTCTACCATCAATGGCACAACGTTACATCAGATCAATGGGTGCTGTCAATTATCCACAATGGTTATTGCCTAGAACTCACCTCTACTCCACAAAACATTCCCCCTCGCTTGCATAGGCTTTCTCTAGAACACCTCATTTTGTTAAAAAAAAGAAGTACAATCACTTCTACTCAAAGGTGCACTAGAGATCGCACCTATACCTCAACAAGGGACAGGAGTATATTCTCTATACTTCCTCATACCAAAAAATGGATGGTACTCTCAGACCAGTCCTGGATCTCAGACTCCTCAATCAGTAAATTCTCTCTGAGCATTTCCACATGGTGACTCTTCAGGATGTCATTCCCTTACTTCAAAAACAGGACTACATGACCGCATTAGATCTAAAAGATGCTTACTTCCATATTCCTGTACATCCAGCCCATCGCAAATACTTAAGATTTGTGATAGCAGGCAAGCACTACCAATTCATAGTGCTACCCTTTGGGGTAACAGCAGAACCAAGGGTATTCACCAAATGCCTAGCAGTGGTTGCAACATATCTCAGAAGGCAACATATACATGTCTTTCCCTATCTGGACGACTGGCTCATAAAAGCCAGCACCATTCAAACCTGTCAACAGCACACACAATACACAATCGATACCCTACACAGACTAGCATTCACAATCAGTTACCAAAAATCTCATCTGCAACCAGCACAAATAAAACCATACCTGGGAGCAATTCTGAACACTCAGTCTGCATTAGCTTACCCAAACCCACAGAGAATTCAAGCTTTCCACAATCTTATATCTCAGCTACAATACAATCAAACTTTCACAGTAAGGCTTATCATGAAACTGTTGGGTATGATGGCATCATGTATAGCAATAGTACCCAATGCACATCTAAATATGAGATCCCTACAATAGTGTCTCCCGCAACAATGGTCTCGGAAACAGAGTCAACTTCACGACCTAGTGTTGTTGGACCGTCAAACTTCCAACTCTCTGCAATGGTGGAATCACACCAACTTATCAAAAGGGCGGCCATTTCAGGACCCTGTGCCACAGACCATAATCACCACGATGCCTCAATGACAGGTTGGGGAGCCCATCTCGACAATCTTACTATACAGGGAGAATGGGACTCAATCCAACAAGCTTACCACATAAACCACTTGGAATTGCTAGCAGTGTTCTGAGCACTCAAAGCATTCCAGCTACAGATCACACACAAAACAGTGTTAATAAGGACAGACAACATGGCAACAATGTATTATCTGCAAAAACAGGTGGGCTGGGGTGAACAGGACATTCATCTCAATTGTTCCTTCTAGCACAGACAATTTGGAAATAGGCAATTCACAATCTCATTCAACTACTAGCAGAGTATATCCCAGGGATACACAACTAACTAGCTGACCTCTTAAGAAGGATGCAGCAACAAATATACGAATGGGAAATTCACCCACAAGTTGTTCAACAGTACTTATGCATGTTGGGAACAGACATAAACGTCTTCTCAACAAGCGAATACGCAAAAAGCCCAAACTTTTCATCCGGGTACCCACACCCTCGATCCAAGGGCAATGCTCTATGGATCATTTGGTCACGGATATTTGCTTACGCTTTTCCTCCACTCCCAGTAATTCAATTTCTGGTCAACAAGACCAGTCACTCCTCCCTGACTAGGATATTCATAGCTCCCACGTGGGCACTTCAACACTGGTACGCAACAAAGTTGAATCTATCTGTAGTACCACATCACAAGCTCCCAAACAGACCAGACCTATTGACTCAAAACAAAGGTCAGATCAGGCATCCCAATCCCAGTATGCTCAACCTAGCGATTTGGATCCTGTGGTCATAGAGTTTGGATATCTACAGCTTCCATCAGAATGTATGGACATTCTAAAAGAAGCGTGTAAACCTACAACTAGACAGTGCTTTGCAGCTAAATGGAAATGTTTGTATATTACTGTACCCAAAAACATTGATCCACTTACAGCATCAATCAGTACAGGATATTGTCTGTTATTTGCTTTACTTACAAAAAGCAAATCTTGCATATTCATCTATTAAAATTCATTTAACTGTAATATCAGCCTACCTCCAAAACAGACAGCATACTTCTCTGTTTAGAATTCCTGTCAAGAAAGCTTTTATGGGAGGCCTTAAAAGAGTTATTCCACCAAGAGCTCCACCAGCTCCTGCCTGGAATCTTAACATTGTGCTCACAAGGCTTATGGGTCCACCATTTGAACCCATGCAATCTTGCACTCTTCAATTTCTCTCATGGAAAGTTGTTTTCCTAGTTGCAATTACTTCCTTAAGGAGAGTTAGTGATCATTTAGAAGAACCTTTCTTTCAAATTCACAAACACAAAATAGTACTTAGGGCAAATCCACAATTCCTACCCAAAGTAGTTTCACCATTTCACATCAGTCAGTCAGTAGAATTATCAGTCTTCTTTCCACAGCCAGATTCAGTTGCTGAAAGAACTCTTCACACTCATGATGTCAAAAGAGCTCTCATGTATTATATAGACAGAACAAAAGATTTCAGAAAATCTAAACAACTTTTTGTGGCTTTTCAGCAGCCTCATAAGGGTAATCCTATTTCAAAACCGGAATTCGCGAGATGGATAGTTAAGTGTTTCAAAACTTGCTATCTTAAAGCTAAAAGGCAACTATCAGTAGTAACTCCTAAAGCACATTCTACTAGAAAGAAAGGAGCTTCAATGGCATTCTTAGGAAATATACCAAAGGCAGACATATGCAAAACAGCCACATTTGCACACCACACACTTTTACTAAACACTACTGTGTGGATGTGCTATCTCGCCAACAAGCAAATGTTGGTCAAGCAGTGCTTAAAACACTATTTCAAACTACTCCAACTCCTACAAGATAGCCACCGCTTATTGTGAGAGGGACTGCTTTTCAGTCTATGCAAAGCATGTGTATCTGCAGCTACACATCCCATCGAACGGAAAATGTCACTTACCTAGTAGACATCTGTTCGTGGCATGTAGTGCTGCAGATTCACATGCGCCCTCCCTCCTCCCCGGAAGCATGGACATCTTCTTTTCTTACTATATATATGTACATATACATTTCTTCACTCCTTACTTCGCCGTCCTGCGGGAAAACAATCTAACAAAGGACTCAGTGCCCATTCGCACAATTGCCGAGAGGAGGAGTCACTCGATCTTGTGACTCGAAAAACCTTCTTCAAAGAAAAACAACTTGTAACACCCCGAACCCAACACTAGGCTGCGGACCTTTGCAAAGCATGTGAATCTGCAGCACTACATGCCACAAACTGGTGTCTACTGGGTAATTGACATCATATATATATATATATATATATATATATGTATATATCATTTCGGACTACAACCTCCAGTGCCCCTATTGTTCTATCCCTTCCTTCTTTATAGACCCTATGCCAGTCATGTTGCTATGTGAAGTGCTTTATTGATCACTAGCAAGTTTTCTTAAGCACTGTAGAAATCTCAATACATACACTGCATTTTGCCATGTTTCAAATAAGCAGTGTTCCACATTTATAGGAAAATGGAATGATCGTGAATTGTCCAGGCTGTATCTGGTATCTGTGTATTTTCCTTTTCATTCTGTATTTGTATAATATTTCAGAATTCTTTTAGAACACTTGACTGAATGGGTCTCTGCTTGTAATGGACCAGCTGAGGAGCTATTATTTGTTTTGGCTGGGTACGCAAGTCTAAATCCATCCATGTCAATGCCAGACCAGTCAGTGGGAGATTCATCACTGAGTAGGTCAGCAGGAGGAATTTTGGAAATATAGCATTACAATGGCCTGGCCCACCTGAGCACAGGTCAGCCAGTTTGAGGGGCACCAGTGGCTCTCTGTGTATGGGGCGTGTGACAGGGTCTGGTAGAGGATCAATTGCCTCTTGGCATACAGCCCCATTTTTGTGGTATCAGTGCAATCGTTTGAATAAAAGCTTTGTGTGTGCCTCAAAATTAGTAATATTGCTCAGCACCAGCCATTTTTCCAATCAGAATGTACAAGAGGTTTGTTGTTGCATCAATGTAATCATGAATGCAATCACTAAAATGAGATTGTGGTGCTCTAAAACATGTCCCAGTACGAAGGCCTGGCAAGCATCTACTCGAATTGGCCATGGTGCTGGGTTCGCCCCCACACTCAAGGAAAAGGAGAAAATGCTTGGGAATGGCTGTCATTAAAATCTATCTCACTAGCTTGCTATGTAGCGTAGAACATATTAACTGTAATTTGAAAGAAGGGGCAGAGAAGGAACATAAATTGTTCATTTTGCTGTGAGTGAAAGATGAAGCAGTTGCCCCCAAATTTAAAACTGCCAGCCGTAGAATGCCTCATTTGATTAAAATAGGTAATACATGCAACTCCATGGAAAACCGTCCCCCTGCTGTCATGCACTGGCTAGCAGCATCTGCAGAGAAATTTTATGTGCTTTTGTTTGCCATAGATTAAATTCAGAACCTTTTCTCTTTCAAAATGCTGCAACATATGTAATATTTAAAAAGCATGCAGCAGACTGTTGTAAGGATGAAGGACCCATATGTTTTAATCTTCCTTCCCCAACAAGATCACCACTCACCCTGTCCAAGTCAGGAAACTATTTTCCCGCCATACTTTGTTTGGCGGTTCAAGACTTTGCTGCTCACGACTTTCCCTCTTTGTCTTATTAGGCATTGGTTGAGTCGGCATCGGCAGTCAGTGATCCTTGTCCTTAGGAGGAGCTGGACATTGGCCAGTGTGCCCACCAACCAAAAGGACCATCAGGTACTTTGCAACCTTTTTGTGGTGCTTTCCTTGGGCCGGGGATAAGGAGTTTGATTACACTTCCATTACAGTCTTAGTTTTGTAAACGTATGGCACCACAGTTGGTCTGTGGGTGCTTAGTAGCGAAATGGCTATCACTGCCACATTTTTATTGATAAATTCATTATATTAATGTAGTGGTAGGTGCATTTATTAATATAAACTAGAGTTTAATTTAAAAAAATCCTGCCTAAGCTAATATCTGAATGTTAAAATCTAGTCAGTTACGATGATGATAATTTGTTCTTATATAGTCCAGCCCCTCAGCTGCTTAACTGATATTACTATTGCCCAGTAGTAACCAATGCTTCTGTTGCACAGTTTATGGTATGTATACAAGTTGGACAAGTCACAAAGAAAACACTTTGCTATGCAATTCAACACCCCAACAGCCCTAATCAAGTCCTTATTGAAATAATTTAATCCGCCGTGATTCATCACCAGAAGTACTTTCCCCAATGCACTACATTAGGACAGCCGTCTTGTATGTCAAATACAACGCCATACCATAACTACCAAGCTAGAGACCTAATGCAGACCACTAATTCCTTAAAATTTGAAGCCCCTTGTCTGCAGAAATACCTACTTAACACAGTAGCAGTCTCGTGCCTGCTTGGGTACAGGTGTGAAGCTGTGAACACACTAAGGAAACTAGAACGAGATAGAGATGCTTTCTGATGAATTTTAAACACTTCTTGATCTGGGTATGCAATGGATTTGGTCTGCATCCTTGTCATTAACTTTAAATATAGATCCACTTGAAGAACTGCTCAATGGACAAAACATCACCATCCATTTACGTATGGTGCAAACCTGTGTCTTAAGTTGTCTTGCGCCCTCCATCACAGAATTCTTCACGATCACCTTGAAAAGCTGGCCATGGATTTACTTGTATTTATAAGACTCATCAAGCCTTTTACAGAGCAAATCTGAGAGAAGCAATTTAACTAATTAACTATAGAGCAAATCTTAGAGAGTAATTTAACAAATTTGGCATTAGTATACCTACTATCATAAGACGTCGGTCTCATTTAATAATTTGCTTCATTGATACAATTTAAAAGATGGTAGAGAACATAATTGATAGGGGAAAGGGTTGGTGCGAGGACCCAGCTTTGTCATACACTTTCAAACATCGTAAAATGTCTATTGGGATCCTCACACGAGCCCAAACACACACACAAAATTAGTGGTGTGTAAAAGAATCAAGATCATAAATATTTCATCAGGTAACCCAATAAACTGTAACAGCCTTCACCGATTAAGAGCATTTTGAAAAAGTAGACTAGGCCTATAAAAGCTGCTTACGAGGGAACTTTCTTCAAAGCCACACATTTTAGATAGTTAAATATTCAAGGAAGACCCGCTCAACAAAAATAATTTTCTTTAATTTTAGTTAACTAATTTTAGATCCCGCCTAAACGCTGGAATACGTATTATTCATGTTAATTAAATAAAGCTATTTCCCAGGTCAGATGAGGATCAATTTCTCAATAATTTATTGTGTACAGTTTGTCAAAGTTATAGGCCAATAGCTTACCCTATCTTTATGACAGATCTTCTGATAAGGAGGAGTGTTACTGACTTGAACCCAATAATATGAAATGGGGTATGGGGTTTGGGCATGGCCAACTATGCAATATGGCAAACATGTGTTTCTAGAGTGAGGGCCAAAGCCCCCATGATCTGTCAAAATCCATTTTTATGTGCACATGATTGGACCTTATAATCAGCGGAGATAAAATCTCAACATTACACCGCCTGTGAAAAGAGCTGTAGCAACTGCTGAAACATGACAACAGAGGACTGCTCACTATCTGTGCTGTGGAGAGCTGAGACCTGAGAGGCGTGTGCACAAAAAGCATATGCCACAACGGAGACGGTATCTGAGTACTTGAGGATCGTAAAGCAAGAGACCAAAGAAATTGCTGATAGGTGCCCAGTCCTAAGAGAACATTGCAGGTTTCAGCAGGACGCAGGCTGTGGCACGGGCGCCAGAGATGGGGCTTAGTTACTTGCATCTGAACAAGAGATGGAGAGGCTGATAGGTTTTGCAGCAACACTGCGGAGTAGTGCCAAAGACCAGGTGCGCCACTGTAGAGGCACCGGACCTTAGAACCTGACAGCTGGTCAGATCGGTGAACAGTGCAGTGAGTGAAAGCACCTTGAACCCTGTTCCTTGACCTTGAGGATCGATCCATAGGCCATATCAACAGCAAATCTTGCACCTCGGAAGGGAGTAACAAAAACAGCAGACCCAGAGGTGGAGGGTTGTGAGGTTCCTGGCGGTGAGAATGTAGGTACAGTGGGAGGTCTCATGTACATGACAGGTGATCTGCAGGGGCCTCTCTGTTTGCAAGCGTAAGGTGGAGGAGGTGAGGCACTGCTTTAGCAGCTCATGTATGAAGCACAGTAGACAGTTATTACGGTTGGTCCCCACATGTTATATACATTTGGACATCTGGGATGGGGGCTGCACTTTCAAATTTGAGAGGGAGAACAGCTCCGCTCCAGCAGTGAGCATCTGAGACACTAGAACTTAACCCTTGAGTGGCTACAAGATTATGCAAGATCTTTGTAGACACCAATTAGACTGTAAGCCAGATTGTGAGAGGCAAATTTAGACACATGCCTAACCATAGCAAACACAGCAAACAAGTCAGAGCAGCATCAAGTGGGAGCAGTGGCAGAATCACTCGAATAAACAGGCAAAATGTCCAAGAAGACAAGGACCTCCCAGCAGTCTTGACTGATATTGATGCAATCATGCAATAAATAAATGACAAATATTCTGCTCTGGAAACGTGAATTGGGGATGTGGGTGTACATGTGGCACTCGAGAGACAGGCCCTGAGAAATGTTTATCTGAGTAAAGGAAGTGGAACAAAGAGTCTCAGAATTAAATAATAATGCTAAACAGTCCCAGATAACTCTGTGTCTTATAGCTGCAACTGCTTGCTTGCTTGAAGCGCGGGTAGAAATTGTGGAAGTTAATGCGCATAGTCACAGCCAGGGACCTTGTCACCCTGTTTTGTTAGAAAAAGGGCATGAAGGGAGCTGACTTCTAGGGTGCCACCTGGGCTTCATGGCTACTGCTCATTACCAAATCTATTAACTTCTAAGATAGGGACTAAGGGGGTTATTCTAACTTTGGAGGAGGTGTTAATCCGTCCCAAAAGTGATGGAAAAGTGACGGATTTACCACCAGCCGTATTACGAGTCCATTATATCCTATGGAACTCGTAATACGGCTGGTGGTATATCCGTCACTTTACCGTCACTTTTGGGACGGATTAACACTCCTCCAAAGTTAGAATAACCCCCTAAATCCTCAAAATGGCTAGACAGCAGAAAGAGAGCAACTTCGAAGGTTCAAAGATTATGGGCCTGATTTAGAGTTCAGCAGGGGGGTTACCCCGTCACAATGGTAACGGATATCCTGTCAGCCAAAATAAAAATCCTATAGGATATAATGGGATTTATATTTTGGCGGATGGGATATCCGCCACAGTTGTGACGGAGTAACGCATCGGCCAAACTCTAAATCAGTGCCTAAGTCTTTCCAGAGTACATGAAAACAGTACAAATGCAATGAGATTCATTTGAAGAAGAAAAAGATGAAAATCCAATGCATGCTCCTCTTCCCAGACAGATTGAAAGTTATATTTATTTCAGAAGCTCTGTTCCTGGGAGGCATAGGCAGGTGAAAAGGAAAACCTGTCTGCAGTGTAAAACCTGTATGCCTTCAGCAGCGATCAAAAGAATTGAAGAACCACGTAATTATGCTTGTGGAGTCACTCCAACCTTAACCAAGCAACATAGAATACTTGAGTAGTGGTCCAAAAGCACCTGAGGCACTGGATCTCATTGAATCCTCAATGGAAGATGGGGAAGAAAAACTCTTAAAATAGCCCAGCAGGAGAAACTAAAATAACTCCATATGAACAGTAGCTGATGGTGGACATCAGTGCTGAAGTTGTTGGGCTCTACATTCTTCATGAATCAAGAAGGGACTGCTAATCCTAAGAAAGGAAGTATGGCGTGGGGAAGGTGCAACATATCCTTCCACAGTGGAGGAAGAAGGTAGTTTTAAGCTTGCATAATGAAAGTGTGGTGGGGATAGGGAAAAGGTTTACTTCTGGGTTTATATTTACAGACACAGGGCGTCAAGTCACACAGCAGTTGGCAACAGATTAAGGTCGCTTGGGCTTGACTGGTTGAGAACTGTTTATAGACTCTAAATCCTCCCCAACCCCTCCTTCGCACCCCACCCCCCAGTGTGTAATTCAGAAAAGATTGAAAAAGAAAAAAAAACGATGTCCCTCTCATGGAATGTCAGTGGGTTAGCTAGTAAAATAGGGATGTGTAATAGCATAATACTTACAGAGGACCCCAAAGATGGTACTGCTACACGGGTCCTGTCTGCTGGGAGCCGAATGTAAGATCCTTAATAGGAGACTATATATGTAGGGATGACCATCTTTGAGTGGTGTACCCCTGAGATTTTTGCCTTGACTGTTTTGCCGCCTTTGGTACTCGTACACTTTAATCTGCTAACCAGTGATAAAGTGGCTGTGCTCCTCTTTAAAGAGATCGAATTGGCATATTCCTAATTGGTATATTTAATTTACCTGTAGGTTCCTAGGATATGGCACAATATATGCCCGGGACTTGTAAGTTAAATGTCAGTAAAAGACTGCAGCACCTATTTTACTACCCACTAGAGAGTCAAAATAAAACATGGCTTCAGGCCTACCAATATAGCCTGAAGAATGCAGTTCAATCTGTCATATATGAAAGTCAAAACCTCCCTTAGAAAAATATTAATATTTCACTCTAATGTAGGCCTTGCCGTACACAAGGCAAGGTGCATGGTATTTAAAAGTAGGACATGTAGAAATTTAATGTTAACACGTCCTTACAGTGACTAGCACCCAAAAGCTATTTTTCACTGTGGCAAGCCTAGCTGTCCTATGTAGAGAAACAGACTACAGAATAAAGTCGTAATAAAGTATCTAGAAAAATAATTGAGAAACTATTTTTTAATAGTTATAAAAAATCCAAATCAGTGGTGAATTTACATTGCCCCTGCATCACGTTCATGGAGGTTACATTTCCAACTGCTCTTCCACTTCTGCGAGGCAATAATTAGCATTTGAAAAGGTTTGAAAAAGCTGTGAAAAGCTTTGTAGGAGCAAACAATAGGCTGACCGGAATAGGCAGAGATTATTCCTTTGAACCTCACCAAATATGCACAGTGGGGGCTGTGAACATTCTTTTTTAACATTACAGTGTCAAATCCGCTTGAGTGTCAAATGCCGCTTGACAGGTCTCCTGGGTTTACATATAACACTTTGGAGTACCCTTGAAAGACATTTTTTGTGTATTTCCTATCTGGTTGCTGAAAAACCCTACTTTTGTTCTACCAGAATTCTGTCTCTTGGTTTATTGTAAGTACTAGGGGTACACTGGCTGCCTCAAACCGGATTTTGATATTATATGTGGGAGGACACTATGATTGCCATAGTACACTCCTCACATGCCCTCAGAGCTCCCATTTAGTGTTGCTGAAGACTTTCTTCATCCTGAAAATTCCCAAAGTAGATATGGTTCACCCTGGGAGTATATGCCCCATTGGATAGGGTGTACACAGGAGTCACTCCCATCCTTTAGCTTGTTCCATGCATACATGTGGCACTTCCAGTTACCCACTTCAGAACATTTTGGGACAGGAGGAAGAACAAAAGAGTACTGGACCTCCTGTCTGTGATCTGAGAAGATCCCTGAAGGGCTGGACCTGCCCTCTCTTGTACCCAGGACAAAGAAGTAGACTCCAAGGGTCATAAAGTTTGCATCCTGGTAAAACTAGAGGCTTCCAACAAGCAACAGGAGGCCTTTTCCTGCAACTGCCCAGCTGACCATTGGCAGCTGGACCTGGACTGAGCCCTGCTGTAAGTGTGATCCTGTGATGGAATAGGACTTAAATGACTAAATCAGAAGGTACAGTCGTTGACCAGGATGAACATGGTTGGTGCATATGATCTGCGCTTCATCGTGGTGACCGTCAAATTGTACCTAGGTTCTGGTCTACTGCAACCATTGACTATCATTGCCGCTCTATGCTTCTTGGTGCTATTGCTACTTAAAACTTCTAAAACTATTTTGCCATTTTATTTATTGAATTTTACTCTATTTTTCTAATTCAGTTTGTGATTTTTATATTTTTGCATCTAATTTATTACTGTTTTTGTACTGCATAAATACCTTACACATTTCCCTAATTTAAGCCTGACATAGCAACCATGAGGTTGTTCTCAGGTATATTAAGTGATTTTAAGGATTCACCCTGACAAGGATTGTGATTATTACTTGAAGAAGTTAGTCACTCACCCTAAATAATGATCCAAATTCCTACAATATAGTTCACTGACCTATGTGAGGTTTGCATAGGGCGCTAGAGGGGTGACTATATTAGCTAAGAAAGTCTCAACTTTCCAGATCAGCCATTGGATTGAGGGTGATAGGGAGTGGTGAACTTACAAGTTCACATCACATGCATCCCACATGGACTTCATGTATGCAGACATGAAGTTAGTGCCTCTGTCAGACACTCTCTCTGGGGAACCCCACACGGGTAAAGATCCCCATCAAAGTCACCACAGGTGCAGTCATCGTCCGCTGAGGAATTGCCTCTGGGTAGCATGTGGCATGATCTACCAAGGCCAGGATGAACCTGTTGCCTAGGGCTGTCTTGGGGTCCAGTGGACCAATGGCGTCAATGCCCACCCTTTCAAAGGAGGTGCCAACAATGGGAAGAGGGTTCAGGGGAGCCTTCAGCTTTTTCCCTAACTTCCCACTGGTCTGGAAGGTGGGACAAGACCTGCAGAATGTATCTGGCAAAGGTCTTGTCTTGCCCTAAATGTTTTGCTAGGGTTATGTAATGAGCCAAACCCAGTAGAAAGGCCCTGTAACACTGGGGGACCACCAGCACACATACTGCCCAAGTACCTGGAGCCCTAGGCTCACTATATAGGAGATCATTTTCCCAGTAAATCAGGTGATCCCCAGCGGCTTCTCCTGCTGCATGGGCTGATGCCTGTCTCCTCAAGCCCTCAAGAGTGGGACACTCTTTCTGCGCTTTGCAGAATTCCTCCCTGGTGGGCCTACCCCCAATTTGTCAGCCAGCAAGCTCAGGTAGGGCACCTAGGGTGGCAATGTCCTCCCCGGTTGGCTCAGGGACTCTGCCAACCTCCACCGTGGGATCTTCTGGGACCGTTTTCCCACGTGCCATACCCCTCTCCTTGGCAGGTGTCTGTGCCATTCTTCCAGGCACCAGATGCCTTGACTCATGGGCAGCCATGAACCGCTTGGTCATACAGACCCACTCAGGCAATACCGTCATCTCCAAGTGAGACCTGAGCTCCACCTCCCTCCAGGTAGTCTTCTCTAGGGCATTGCCTAACAGACAATCTACAGGCATGGCAGAACTCACAGCTACTTTCAGAGTAGCAGAGATTCACCACTCAAAGGGAACCAGAGCCACTGGTAGATGGCTCTCACGATTGTCAGCAACAACCCTTGACAGTAGTCATGCGGGCTCCTGTGTCACGCAGAGCCTCCACCTGTTGCCCGTTAATGGTGACCCACAGCCTATATGTAGAAGTACTGGCAGGCATGTCGGCTTTTGCCACCATTTCTGCATCCCCCAGGGACATTAGGATTACCTCTATCTGCTCCCCAACACTATCTGGGACTACCTCCTCCCCGAGCGCTACACTGGCCAACCCAAGTGCCTGCTCACCAGTGGGGGGCTCTGCCCTCTTTGGGCATTTGGAGTCTCCATTAAAGTGACCATACTTGGAGCACTCTGCACATTCAGGGACCCATCTCCCTGTCTTGTGGTCAAAGAATCCTTTCTTCTTAGGATCAGACTGGGACTGGTTACCACTATTCACTTGGAAATTATTTTGGGGGCCTTTAGAGAACTCCTTAATTTTAAGTTGTTCCCCCCTCCTCTTCTGTTGGGATCTCTGACCACGTTTGTGGGTCTTCCCCTCCCCCCCACCTCTCCTGATACCTTTTTGACACTCTGGTGCTGGCCCAGAAGTCCTAGTCCTGAGCAAGCTTCATGGGATCAGTCAGCTATACTGTCAACTAGGTGCTGGCACAACACTGTAACACAAATACTGAGCATGTGCTCTCTCAGGATTAAATTGTACAACCAAACATAATCACTGACTTTGCTGCCCCGCACCCATTCAGTGCCTTACTGGAGTAATCAATGAAGTCTACTCAAGATTGGTTGGGGAGCTTGTTACTGTCCCTAAATCTCTGGCGATACTTCTCAGGGGTAAGTCCAACATAATTTTCATGGGAGTGCTCTGGTCCCCAGTCTCTAATGTCAGAAGTGTGCCCTTCCAAAGTGTAGGCATTTGTTTCCACAGACCCGCCCCGTGCTCTTCAAGCACCACATGTGCCCTCAGTGCAACTTCATAAGCAGAAAACCCCTTGTCAGTGTCATCTCCTACCACATAACTGGGCACCAAATCCTTGTGTATACGAACCTTATTGTCTTTAGCAGGTCCTGCATGTATGCTGCCACCATCACTGCTCGACTCAGACTGTCTAGCCTTGAGGTCCAGCTCTTTTAGACTCAGTTCATGAGCCAGAAGTAATTTATTTTCATTTTTAGGTCGAGTGTGCAAGCACTCTGGCCTGTATAATCTATCTGTGGGCTTTTAACGACGTCTCCCTCATGCCCATCATTATCACTCGTTCGTGGACTTGCCTATCAAAAATCCTTTGTTATCATTGGTAAATGCTTTACGGTTGTCCCTCCTTGGGGTAGTTTTGTTACCGCCTTCGTTATCGACCTTATTATATGGATAATTGCACGTTTGCGGATACCTTTAACTGTAAGCAAACTTATTTCCTTTTGTGTCTCTCCTTCACGCTCATGCTCATAGCGGCTGTGGCTCTTTGAATCGGCTTGCTTATGTCAACTGTTTTAGTTTTCATCTTCCATTTATGTAGCAAGAAAAGTCCAGTAGGAATTTACAACGTTAATAGCTCTAACTCGAGCAAACACTAGACCCATTGCATTGCAAATGCTTGTTAATTTTGCCAACTGTAGCCTGAATTCTCTCTCCTTTCCTCTGCAGTCAGACTGTGACTTGAGACACTGATCCCTGGTCTCACAGGTGGCACAAATCCAGGGGTGTTATCCCCCACTGCTGTTGGCAGCTCCTCAGGAGAGTCATTCTCTTGCTCCCCCAACTCATCATGCTCTTGGGTGCGGGATTCTGCCCAGGCACTCAGCGCCTTTTTGACTCCTCCCTTTTGGAAAAGCCCTTCAGCTGGGTACTCCTCCAGCTTAACCAGGTCAAACTCCACCCAGCCAGAGACATGATGTATAGGATTTAAAAGATGCAAAGCAGGGAAAATTGCATAAAAAAGAAAACAAATCAAATTGACCTTTGACTGTGGGTGCGTAGTGCACACGTAGCTGTTGTATGGCACTGCACAAGTCCTATCCTCACCGCTGATCACCAATGTTAGAAATTGGGTCTCTAGTTGGCAGAGGTATGCACCCTGTCCAAGTAGGGAATCACAATCCTAGTCAGGTTAAGTCACAGCACAACCCAAATGATTCTGTGCTCACCCTCTGACAGCTTGGCACAGAGCAGGCAGACTCAACTTAGAAGGCAATATGTAAAGTATTTGTGCAATAACTCATACAGTAACAACGTGAAAACACCACAAAGATACACAACACACGTTTAGAAAAATAGATAATCTGAATAAAATAAGCTCAAAACGACAAAAATCCAGTATGCTCAAGTTGAGATATCACTTTTTAAAGGTTTAAAAGAATCTCAATCCTTAAGAATCAGTGGTTGTATCTTTGTAACATACAGAACCTGGGATGCATCAAAAATAACGACGCATGGGGGCCGTAGAGGAGGAGAAGTGTTTTTATGCTGCAAGGTGATGTCTCGATTTTGAGGAGCACAGCCTTGCTTCCTCACTTTGATGCAGTGATATTTTGACACCCATGGATGATTCGTTGAAAACTCTTGATGCGCAGGTAGAAGGAGCAGGTGCTGTGTCGGTCTGATAGGCGATGCGGTTGAATTTTCAGCTGAGATGCAGACGCTGTGTTGATTCCCGGTTGCGAGTCCGGCACTGCGTCGTTCCGGCCTGAGATTTTTTTTTTGCCTCGATGTAGGTGCTGCGGCAATTTCTGCAAGCATTAGGTTGATTTTTCGACACACAAGGATTTTCTGGAGGGTGAAGTCTTTGTTGGCCCTGGGACTTCAGAAACATGAAGCAAGCTTAATCCAAGCCCTTGGAGAGTCAGGAGCAGCAGCGCAACAAGCAGCAAAGCACTCCAGATGAGCCCTTTGGGCAGCCGGGCAGTCTCTCTGACAGAGTCCAGGTGTAGGTCCAGAAGTGTCTGATTTGGTGTGGTCAGAGACCCAGTTTATGTACCCAAAAATGCCTTTGAAGTGGGTGAAGCTTCAAAGAGTGGTTATGAAGTGCACAAGTTCCTCTTTCAGCTCAGTCCTGTCTGCCTGGACGCCTGTGGGGGTAATCAGTCCTTTAACCCCTTCGCTGCCAGGCCTTTTCCCCCTCCTGTGCCGAGCCTTTTTTTGGCTATTTGGAGCAGTTCGCGCTTAGGCCCTCATAACTTTTTGTTCACATAAGCTACCCACGCCAAATTTGCGTCCTTTTTTTCCAACATCCTAGGGATTCTAGAGGTACCCAGACTTTGTGGGTTCCCCAGAAGGAGGCCAAGAAATTAGCCAAAAAACAGTGAAAATGTCGTTTTTTTTAAAAAAAATGGGAAAAATGGGCTGCAGAAGAAGGCTTGTGGTTTTTCCCCTGAAAAGGGCATCAACAAAGGGTTTGCGGTGCTAAAATCACCAGCTTCCCAGCTTTCAGGAACAGGCAGACTTGAATCAGAAAACCCAATTTTTCAACACAATTTTGGCATTTTACTTGGACATACCCCATTTTTACGATTTTTTGTGCTTTCAGCCTCCTTCCAGTCAGTGACAGAAATGGGCATGAAACCAACGCTGGATCCCAGAAACCGCAACATTTCTGAAAAGTAGACAAAATTCTGAATTCAGCAAGGGGTAATTTGTGTAGATCCTACAAGGGTTTCCTACAGAAAATAACAACTGAAAAAGAAAAATATTGAAATTGAGGTGAAAAAAACATCACTTTTTCTCTATGTTTTACTCTGTAACTTTTACCTGCAATGTCAGATTTTTGAAAGCAATATACCGTTACGTCTGCTGGACTCTTCTGGTTGCGGGGACATATAGGGCTTGTAGGTTCATCAAGAACTCTAGGTACCCAGAGCCAATAAATGACCTGCACCCTGCAGTGGGTTTTCATTCTACGCCGGGTATACAGCAATTCATTTGCTGAAATACAAAGAGTGAAAAATAGCTATCAAGAAAACCTTTGTATTTCCAAAATGGGCACAAGATAAGGTGTTGAGAAGCAGTGGTTATTTGCACATCTCTGAATTCCGGGGTGCCCATACTAGCATGTGAATTACATGGCATTTCTCAAATAGACGTCTTTTTTACACACTGTCTTACATTTGGAAGGGAAAAATGTAGAGAAAGACAAGGGGCAATAACACTTGTTTTGCCATTCTATGTTCCCCCAAGTCTCCCGATAAAAATGATACCTCACTTGTGTGGGTAGGCCTAGCGCCCGCGACAGGAAACGCCCCAAAGCGCAACGTGCACACAGCCAAATTTTTGAAGGAAAACAGAGGTGTTTTTTGCAAAGTGCCTACCTGTAGATTTTGGCCTGTAGCTCAGCCGCCACCTAGGGAAACCTACCAAACCTGTGCATTTCTGAAAACTAGAGACCTAGGGGAATCCAAGATGGGGTGACTTGTGTGGCTCGGACCAGGTTCTGTTACCCAGAATCCTTTGCAAACCTCAAAATTTGGCTAAAAAAACTCATGTTCCTCACATTTCTGTGGCAGAACGTTCTGGAATCTGAGAGGAGCCACGAATTTCCTTCCACCCAGCGTTCCCCCACGTCTCACGATAAAAATGATACCTCACATGTGTGGGTAGGCCTAGCGCCCGTGACAGGAAACGCCGCATAGAGCAACGTGGACACATCCAAATTTGTGAAGGAAAACAGAGGTGTTTTTTGCAAAGTGCCTACCTGTAGATTTTGGCCTGTAGCTCAACCGCCACCTAGGGAAACCTACCAAACCTGTGCATTTCTGAAAACTAGAGACCTAGGGGAATCCAAGATGGGGTGACTTGTGTGGCTCGGACCAGGTTCTGTTACCCAGAATCCTTTGCAAACCTCAAAATTTGGCTAAAAAAACTCATGTTCCTCACATTTCTGTGGCAGAACGTTCTGGAATCTGAGAGGAGCCACGAATTTCCTTCCACCCAGCGTTCCCCCACGTCTCACGATAAAAATGATACCTCACATGTGTGGGTAGGCCTAGCGCCCGTGACAGGAAACGCCGCATAGCGCAACGTGGACACATCCAAATTTGTGAAGGAAAACAGAGGTGTTTTTTGCAAAGTGCCTACCTGTAGATTTTGGCCTGTAGCTCAGCCGCCACCTAGGGAAACCTACCAAACCTGTGCATTTCTGAAAACTAGAGACCTAGGGGAATCCAAGATGGGGTGACTTGTGTGGCTCGGACCAGGTTCTGTTACCCAGAATCCTTTGCAAACCTCAAAATTTGGCTAAAAAAACACATGTTCCTCACATTTCTGTGGCAGAAAGTTCTGGAATCTGAGAGGAGCCACGAATTTTCTTCCACCCAGCGTTCCCCCACGTCTCCCGATAAAAATGATACCTCACTTGTGTGGGTAGGCCTAGCGCCCGTGACAGGAAATGCCCCAAAGCGCAACGTGCACACAGCCAAATTTTTGAAGGAAAACAGAGGTGTTTTTTGCAAAGTGCCTACCTGTAGATTTTGGCCTGTAGCTCAGCCGCCACCTAGGGAAACCTACCAAACCTGTGCATTTCTGAAAACTAGAGACCTAGGGGAATCCAAGATGGGGTGACTTGTGTGGCTCGGACCAGGTTCTGTTACCCAGAATCCTTTGCAAACCTCAAAATTTGGCTAAAAAACTCATGTTCCTCACATTTCTGTGGCAGAACGTTCTGGAATCTGAGAGGAGCCACGAATTTCCTTCCACCCAGCGTTCCCCCACGTCTCACGATAAAAATGATACCTCACATGTGTGGGTAGGCCTAGCGCCCGTGACAGGAAACGCCCCAAAACGCAACGTGGACACATCCAAATTTGTGAAGGAAAACAGAGGTGTTTTTTGCAAAGTGCCTACCTGTAGATTTTGGCCTGTAGCTCAGCCGCCACCTAGGGAAACCTACCAAACCTGTGCATTTCTGAAAACTAGAGACCTAGGGGAATCCAAGATGGGGTGACTTGTGTGGCTCGGACCAGGTTCTGTTACCCAGAATCCTTTGCAAACCTCAAAATTTGGCTAAAAAAACACATGTTCCTCACATTTCTGTGGCAGAAAGTTCTGGAATCTGAGAGGAGCCACGAATTTTCTTCCACCCAGCGTTCCCCCACGTCTCCCGATAAAAATGATACCTCACTTGTGTGGGTAGGCCTAGCGCCCGTGACAGGAAATGCCCCAAAGCGCAACGTGGACACAGCCAAATTGGTGAAGGAAAACAGAGGTGTTTTTTGCAAAGTGCCTACCTGTAGATTTTAGCCTGTAGCTCAGCCGCCACCTAGGGAAACCTACCAAACCTGTGCATTTCTGAAAACTAGAGACCTAGGGGAATCCAAGATGGGGTGACTTGTGTGGCTCGGACCAGGTTCTGTTACCCAGAATCCTTTGTAAACCTCAAAATTTGGCTAAAAAAACACATGTTCCTCACATTTCTGTGGCAGAAAGTTCTGGAATCTAAGAGGAGCCACGAATTTCCTTCCACCCAGCGTTCCCCCACGTCTCCCGATAAAAATGATACCTCACTTGTGTGGGTAGGCCTAGCGCCCGCAACAGGAAACGCCCCAAAGCGCAACGTGGACACATCCAAATTGGTGAAGGAAAACAGAGGTGTTTTTTGCAAAGTGCCTACCTGTAGATTTTGGCCTGTAGCTCAGCCGCCACCTAGGGAAACCTACCAAACCTGTGCATTTCTGAAAACTAGAGACCTAGGGGAATCCAAGATGGGGTGACTTGTGTGGCTCGGACCAGGTCCTGTTACCCAGAATCCTTTGCAAACCTCAAAATTTGGCTAAAAAAACAGATGTTCCTCACATTTCTGTGGCAGAAAGTTCTGGAATCTGAGAGGAGCCACGAATTTCCTTCCACCCAGCGTTCCCCCACGTCTCCCGATAAAAATGATACCTCACTTGTGTGGGTAGGCCTAGCGCCCGTGACAGGAAATGCCCCAAAGCGCAACGTGGACACAGCCAAATTGGTGAAGGAAAACAGAGGTGTTTTTTGCAAAGTGCCTACCTGTAGATTTTGGCCTGTAGCTCAGCCGCCACCTAGGGAAACCTACCAAACCTGTGCATTTCTGAAAACTAGAGACCTAGGGGAATCCAAGATGGGGTGACTTGTGTGGCTCGGACCAGGTACTGTTACCCAGAATCCTTTGCAAACCTCAAAATTTGGCTAAAAAAACACATGTTCCTCACATTTCTGTGGCAGAAAGTTCTGGAATCTGAGAGGAGCCACGAATTTCCTTCCACCCAGCGTTCCCCCATGTCTCCCGATAAAAATGATACCTCACTTGTGTGGGTAGGCCTAGCGCCCGCGACAGGAAACGCCCCAAAGCGCAACGTGGACACATTCAAATTGGTGAAGGAAAACAGAGGTGTTTTTTGCAAAGTGGCTACCTGTAGGCTTTGGCCTGTAGCTCAGCCGCCACCTAGGGAAACCTACCAAACCTGTGCATTTCTGAAAACTAGAGACCTAGGGGAATCCAAGATGGGGTGACTTGTGTGGCTCAGACCAGGTTCTGTTACCCAGAATCCTTTGCAAACCTCAAAATTTGGCTAAAAAAACACATGTTCCTCACATTTCTGTGGCAGAAAGTTCTGGAATCTGAGAGGAGCCACGAATTTCCTTCCACCCAGCGTTCCCCCACGTCTCCCGATAAAAATGATACCTCACTTGTGTGGGTAGGCCTAGCGCTCGCGACAGGAAATGGCCCAAAACACAACGTGGACACATCACATTTTTTCATAGAAAACAGTGCCTACCTGTGGATTTTGGCCTCTAGCTCAGCCGGCACCTGGGGAAACCTAGCAAACCACCGCATTTTTGAAAACTAGAGACCTAGGGGAATCCAAGATGGGGTGATTTGCTGGGCTCTGACCAGGTTCTGTTACCCAGAATCCTTTGCAAACATAAAAATTTGGCCAAAAAACACTTTTCCCTCTCATTTCGGTGACAGAAAGTTCTGGAATCTGAGAGGAGCCACAAATTTCCTTCCACCCTGCGTTCCCCTAAGTCTCTCCATAAAAATGGTACCTCACTTGTGTGGGTAGGCCTAGCGCCCACGAAAGGAAATGGCCCAAAACACAACGTGGACACAACATATTTTTTCACAGAAAACAGAGGTGTTTTTTGCAAAGTGCCTACCTGTGGATTTTGGGCTCTAGCTCAGCCGGCCCCGGGGTCGGGGGGAAATGCCCTAAAATAAATTTGCATCCCCAACCCCCATCCCCCCACCAGTAGCGACCCTCGCCTATGGGGTCGCTCCCCCTGCGTGACATTGGCGCCAAAAAACAAATCCTCGGTGCCTAGTGGTTTCTGCCCCCTTGGGGGCAGATTGACCTAAAATCGACCAATCTGCCCCCAAGGGGGGCAGAAATGGTCTAAACACAGTTTGCCCCCCAGGGGAGCGACCCTTGTCTGATGGGTCGCTCCCCATCTCTAAAAAAACAAACAAACAAAAAAAAAAAACATTAAAAAAAAAATCTGCCCTGGTGCCTAGAGGTTACTGCCCCCCCCCGGTGGCAGATCGGCCCAATAATAGGCCGATCTGCCCCCAGGGGGGGCAGAAATGGCCTAAAATAAATTTGCATCCCCAACCCCCCACCAGGAGCGACCCTCGCCTATGGGGTCGCTCCCCCTGCGTGACATTGGCGCCAAAAAACAAATCCCCGGTGCCTAGTGGTTTCTGCCCCCTTGGGGGCAGATTGACCTCAAATCGACCAATCTGCCCCCAAGGGGGGCAGAAATGGTCTAAACACAGTTTGCCCCCCAGGGGAGCGACCCTTGTCTGATGGGTCGCTCCCCATCTCTAAAAAAACAAAAAAACAAAACAAAAAAAACACAAAAAAAAAATTTGCCCTGGCAACAAGAGGTTTCTGCCCCCCCTGGGGGCAGATCGGCCTAATAATAGGCCGATCTGCCCCCAGGGGGGGGCAGAAATGGTCTAAAATAAATTTGCCCCCCCCCCCCTCCCCCGGGAGCGACCCTCGCCTATGGGGTCGCTCCCCCTGCGTGACATTGGCGCCAAAAAAACAAATCCCCGGTGCCTAGTGGTTTCTGCCCCCTTGGGACAGATTGACCTAAAATCGACCAATCTGCCCCCAAGGGGGGCAGAAATGGTCTAAATACAGTTTGCCCCCCCAGGGGAGCGACCCTTGTCTGATGGGTCGCTCCCCATCTCTAAAAAAACAAAAAACAAAAACAAAAAACACAAAAAAAAAAATTGCCCTGGTGCCTAGAGGTTTCTGCCCCCCCTGGGGGTAGATCGGCCTAATACCAATAGGCCGATCTGCCCCCAGGGGGGGCAGAGATGGCCTAAAATAATTTTGCCCCCCCTACCTCCTCCCCCCCCCCCCCCAGGGAGCGACCCTTGCCTACAAGGTCGCTCCCCTTGCATGACGGCGCAAAAAAAAGATCACTGGTGCCTAGTGGTTTCTGCCCCCCTTGGGGGCAGATTGACCTAAAATTGGCCGATCTGCCCCCAAAGCGGACAGAAATGACCTAAATACATTTTGCCCCTCCAGGGGAGCGACCCTTGTCCAAGGGGTCGCTCCCCATCTGTAAAACAAAAAAAACAAAAAAATCCCTGGTGCCTAGTGGTTTCTGCCCCCCTTGGGGGCAGATCAGCCGGATCAAAATAGGCTGATCTACCCCCCAGGGGGGGCAGAAATGGCCTAAAATAACCCCCCCCTCCCCCCAGGGAGCGACCCTTGCCTAAGGGGTCGCTCCCCTTGCGTGAAATTCACGCAAAAAAAAAAACTCCCTGGCATCTAATGGTTTCTGCCCCCCTTGGGGGCAGATTGGCCTAATCAAAATAGGCCAATCTGCCCCCAAAGGGGGCAGAAATGGCCTAAATATAATTTGCCCCCTAGGGGAGCGACCCTTGCCTAAGGGGTCGCTCCCCACCTAAAAAAAAAAGAAAACATAACAAAAAGAAAAAAAAAAAGAAATGATCCCTGGTGCCTAGAGGTTTCTGCCCCCTCTGGGGGCAGATCGGCCTAATAATAGGCCGATCTGCCCCCAGGGGGGGCAGAAAAGGCCTTCCCAAAAAAATGCCCCCCCTGGGAGCGACCCTTGCCCAAGGGGTCGCTCCCGTTGCGTAAAATTTGCAAAAAAAAAAAATCCCTGGTGTTTAATGGTTTCTGCCCTCCTTGGGGGCAGATTGGCCTCATCAAAATAGGCCAATCTGCCGCCAAGGGGGGCAGAAATGGCCTAAATATATATTGCCCCGTAGGGGAGCGACCCTTGCCTAAGGGATCGCTCCCCACCTAAAAAAAAAAGAACATCACAAAAAAAAAAAAAAAAGCTCCCTGGTGCCTAGAGGTTTCTGCCCCCCCCTGGGGGCAGATCGGCCTAATAATAGGCCAATCTGCCCCCAGGGGGGGCAGAAAAGGCCTTCCCAAAAAAATGCCCCCCCTGGGAGCGACCCTTGCCCAAGGGGTCGCTCCCGTTGCGTGAAATTCGCGCGCAAAAAAAAACTCCCTGGTGTCTAATGGTTTCTGCCCCCCTTGGGGGCAGATTGGCCTCATCAAAATAGGCCAATCTGCCCCCAGGGGGGGCAGAAAAGGCCTTCCTAAAAAAATGCCCCCCTGGGAGCGACCCTTGCCCAAGGGGTCGCTCCCTTTTGCCAATTTCATTGAGAAAAAAAAAAATCCCTGGTGTCTAGTGGGGTTTCAAAAGCCGGATTGCAAGCAATCCGGCTTTTGAAACCTGTGAGAGACTTCAAAGGGAAGGAAATACATTTCCTTCCCTTTGAAGCCTCTCGGGGCCTCCCCCATGGGATTGAAAAAGAAATGCAAAAGCATTTCTTTTTCAATCGCGCTGGAAGCTCTGCTTCCAGCGCAATGGGGGAGACCCTGTGACTGATCAGCGCGCGCTCGCGCGCTGACGTCACAGGGGGGGTCGGGGGTGGAAGGGGAAGGGCTTCCCCTTCCATCCCCGACTTTGGGGGGTGGGAGGGAAGCACACAGAGGGAGCGAGAGCGCTCCCTCTGGGCTGTGTGCCGAGGACGTAGTGGTTACGTCCTCGGCACAGCAGCACTGTGCCGCGGGACGTAACCACTACGTCCGCGGCACAGAAGGGGTTAAGTGAGGGGAGGCCACTGGCTTTTGAAGTGTAAGAGAGAGCCCCTCCACCCTTCCTGCCCAGGGAGACCCATTCATTATGCAGATGAATGCAGATGTGACTGAGTGTCCTCCGTTTATGGCTGTCTGGGTGGAATGCACAAGGCGAGCTGCCAACCTGCACAGACCAGACCTGGATTAGAGACGGGCTGTAAGGCACAGATGCCAGTAAGTTCAAAGAAATGCCCACTTTCCAAAAGTGGCATTTCTGAAATAGTAATATTAAATCCAACCTCTCCAATAAGCAGGATTATCTATTACCAGTCTGGCCATACTAAACATGACAGGGCTACTCTTTACAGATCAGAATCTACCACTTAAAAGTATATGAGGGCATTCTAATGCTAGTCTGAGAGGAGCAGGCCTTACAGTACTGGAAAAAGAATTTGTGAGTTTTTCACTCCCAAGATATGTAAAACACATAAGTACAGGTCCTGCCTTTTACTCACAAAGCACACTGCCCTATGGGTTACCTAGTGGCAACTTTAGAGGTGAATGGCAACTTTAGAGGTGAATTGTATGTAGAAAAAGGAGAGTTTAAGGCTTGGCAAGTAGTTATAAATCAGGCCCCATTAAGAGTTTCCCGCTGGATCAGCAGGCCAGAACATCAGGCCCAGAGGGAAACGTCCTTTAACATGGACGCCGGCCCATAATAGAATTGGCGGCAATGCTATAGTGCGTTGGGTGCACCAGCACCAGTCGCGATGTTCACTGTCTGCAAGCAGGTAATGCCAAGTGCATGAGCCCCCTTTGGGGCCCTCTGCGCCCCGTCTCCGCCAGCAGTTAGATGGCAGTGCTACCGCCATGTAACTGCCGGTGGAGAAGACACTCGTAAGCCACAGGGCAGCGCTGCATTCAGCGCTGCCCTGGTGGATTAAGACCGCCAGTCCCTCCTGTGAAGGAAAACTGGCAGTGCTGTTGGGCCGCCACATTTGCGGCGGCCTGACCAAGACAGCCAGGATCATATTGATCCCCTTTATGTTGATTTTTTTAATCATCTAAGTTAAAAGTATGTCTTTTTGAGGTTAGACCAATTCAGAAGAGTTGAAATTCCCCACATGTGTTTTACAGCTACCATTTTATGACTGGGTCCAGACTAGGGTGGCATGGTGAGCAAAAGAACGATGGATTAAACCCAGATCTGTGACTGGTGGGGGGGTGAGTGTTTGAAAAGTTTCAGCACTCTGTTTATCATCCTTTTGTGTTGCTAAAGTTGCCCTAAATGGGAAGGGTATGCCCAGACGTGGGTCCCTTGCTCACTGAGCCACTGGATTCAAGCTAGCCTGGCTGATGAAGGGTGATACCCTGAAACCGGTCCCAGGATGCTTGTTCAGTGAATTTCTAGGTTGTTTTTCCTTTTTTCTTTTTCAAGTAATGTTTAATCACCCTCTGTTAATCCAACCACCTCCACGCACGGCCTTTGGCCTGTGCGCACAGGGGTTGGCTGCAGGGCCTGGCATGAGCCTATTCCTCCGCATGTAGCCAACCACATGCTGCTCATTGCTTTGGCCATGCGCAGCTAGGGGGCGGGGGATAGCTGCAGGGCCTACCCTGCGGCCAACCCTGTGCCGTGGATCTGTGAATGGATTTGTGAGTGGCTGTATGGGTGTGTGACTGTGTAAGTGGGTGTGTGAGTGGTTGTATGGTGTTTAAGAGGGTGTGTGTGTGCCTGTGACTGGGTGTGGTAGTGATTTTTGTGGACTGTGTTTGCGGGGGTGTGTGAGTGGGTGTATGAGTGGGTATGTGGGTCTGTGATTGGGCGTGAGAGTGGTTTTGTGGGTCTGTGAGTGGGTTTATGAATGGGTGTGTGAGTGGGAATGTGTGTTTTTGTGGGTTTGTAAGTGGGTGTGTGAGTTGCTGAGAGAGTGGCTATGTGGGTCTATGAATGGGTGTGGTAGTGGGTTTGGTGGTCCAGATGGGACTGTGAGTTGTTTTGTGGGCCTGTGAGTGGGTGTGTGGGTGGCTGTATGAGTGAGTTAGTGGGGTTGTGAGTGGGTGTGTGGGTCTGTGACTGGGTGTGGTAGTAGTATTGTGGGTCTGAACGGGTGTGTGTGAATGGGTTTGTGAGTGCGTGTGTTGTTTTTTTTTTTTTTTTTTAATTGTGGTCTGGATCCGCAGATCTTTTGCCCATTCACACATGGCTGGCTGCGCTAAGCACCGTAGAGGATCCGCGGATGCTTGTGCACCCCCCCAAAAACGTTTTGGGCAATTTCTTGCCCGTGAGGAGTGCCTCACTGATCCCTCCATTAGATCTATGGGGTCAGGCTACCACTATCCAATTTCATCTTAATTTCCACCACCTCTGGACCGTGAGCAGACAGACAAAATGGCGGCCTCAACTTTCCCTGTCAGGTTGCGGCCAGCCAGTTGCAGCATTCTTTCCGCTGTCTGGTTCAGACATGTTCCCTCTCGCTCCGGTAGATCTCGGTCCGGTACTATCTGAACTTCTTGATCTCGCCTTTAAATGTTGGTATCGTTCTCGAATGCGTTTTTCCATACTACACTCAATCCGATTGTAGCGTTGGGATCGATTAAACGCCCTTTCAGGCGCCTGCGCCCCCTTCTCGGGCCTACTGCATCCAGGCTCCTGGATCGGACTCCGTTTCGATTCTGCCCTCTGTGCCACGCTAAGTTCCCCTACACCGACCAACCCTCGATGTGTAATCTCTGCCTCTGTCCGGACCACAAGGCAGAAACCTGCGAGGTGTGCCGATCCTTTTGCTTCAAAAAGACTGCAGGATTGAAGAGCGTGTCGGTTAGAGATGACATCGAAGTCAACCGAACAAATGCCCGACATTTTCAGTGAGGAACAGGTGCAGACTGCAGTTTCCATCGCAGACTCCGATTCCGACTGTGACTCAAATGGGGGCAGCCAAGTTATTCCTGCGGCGCAGTACTTTAATACGCCAGCCCCTTCCCATCACCAAAAGCATTCTAAAAAGTCAGCACAAAGGGTCTTGGGTCCACCAGTGCTTGACAGCCCTGGTCGGACTAGAAAATTACCTCTCGACGACCGGCCATCGGGTTCGACGTCAAAGAAGACCAAAATGCATTCGACCGAACAGACTGTCACGCCTGTTTAAGGATAGAGTCGCAAAGTGGAGGCTTCCACTTCGGAACTGAAACACATTGGAGCCGAAGCATACCACCTTGGAGCCGAAGCATCCAAGCACCTCTTCGAACCGAAAAAACTCTCATCTGCTTCAGAGTCCACATTTTCGACCCATTTGAAGCCAGTCACCATGCTTTCCGGACGCACAACTATGGGAAGTAAATATGTTCCATCTGCAGAGGGGTCAACAGACATTAGGCACATTCTAGAAGTGAGGGCCATAAATGACGGAAAATACAGATTCATAAAGACACTTGGAAAATTATTGCCTCTCCTCCTTCAATAACCAAAAGGAAACTGTCTTTCCAAGAAAGTTTGCAAGCTGGGCCTTCACCTGCAAAAATATTTAAGCACAAGAGGAACCAAAGGCACTACAAAAGCCTTCTCCACCACATTCTCTTTTGCTTCCCACTTCTCCACCACCTGATCCTCCACCACCACCACCTTCACCTACACAGTATTCTATGCAATCTCCTGTCTCTTCACATGGGGATTATATGGGTGACAATACTTATACTTTAGCCCCATGGGTTGTGTATGATTCAGACCCTATCCCATCTAATGACCCTGATGTATATCCCACTAGGCCATCTCCACCTGAAGACACCACAGCCTATAATCAGGTAATTGCTAGATCAGCCACATACCACAATGTTCAGCTGCACTCTGAACCCATAGAGGATGACTTTCTATTCAACATGCTATCCTCTACACATAAACAGTACCAATGTTTGCCAGTGCTTCCAGGCATGATAAAACATGCTGCTGATATTTTTATAGAACCAGCAAAGGCTAGGGTACTCACACCGAGGGTGGACAAAAAATATAAAGCTGCACCATCAGATCCAGTCTTCATAACATAACAATTGCCACCTGATTCCATTGCTGTCAGTGCAGCTAGAAAGAGGGCAAATAGTCAGTCCACTGGGGATGCCCCTCCCCCTGATAAAGAAAGCCACAAATTCAATGCAGCAGGCAAAAGAGTGGCAACTCAAGCTGCAAATCAGTGGAGAATTGCCAACTCCCAATCTCTTTTAGCCTGGTACTACAGGGCCCATTGGGACGGGATGCAAGAGTTCCTTCAATATCTCCCACCAGAACACCAACAAAGGGCACAACAGGTAATGGCAGAAGGACAGGCTATTACCAACAATCAAATTAGATCTGCCCTAGATGCAGCAGACACCGCAGCTAGGGATATAAATACTAGCGCCATGATCAGGAGGCATGCTTGATGCGGTCCTCAGGAGTCAAACCTGAGATACAGCAAGCGGTCCTTAATATGCCGTTTAACAAACAGCAGCTAGTTGAACCAGAGGTGGATACCACCATCAAAAGATTTAAAGAGGGCTCAGACAAAGCAAAGGCTATGGGTGCCCTTTTTACATCACCTGTTCGGGACACTTTTCGCAAGCCCCAATTTAGAGGGGGTTTTAAACCCCAAACATCAGAGGCCTCTACGTCCCAACAAAAGCAGGGACAGCAATATTATTCTAGAGGGACATTCAGAGGATCCTATAGAGGACACAACTTTAGAAGTAGGGGGAGATCCACTGCCACAAGAGGTGCTTTTCTCTGCATCCCCCACACAGCACACATCTCCTGTGGGAGAAAGACTGCAACATTTCTACCATCAATGGCACAACATTAGGTCAGATCAATAGGTACTGTCAATTATCCACAATGTTTATTGCCTAGAACTCGTCTCCACTCCACCAAATATTCCCCCTCGCTCACACAGGATTTCTCCAGAACATCTTGTTCTGCTAAAACAAGAGGTACAATCACTTCTACTCAAAGATGAAATAGAGGCAGTACCTATAACTCAACAAGGGACAGGAGTATATTCTCTATACTTCCTCATACCAAAGAAGGATTGCAGTTTCAGACCAATCCTCGATCTCAGACCCCTCAATCAATACATTCTCTCAGAGCATTTCCACATGGCCAATCCTCAGGATGTCATCCCTTTGCTACAAACACAAGACTACATGACGGTATTAGATCTAAAAGATGCTTACTTCCATATTCCCATACATCCAGCACACTGCAATACTTAAGGTTTGTGATAGCAGGCAAGCACTACCAATTTAAAGTGCTACCCTTTGGAGTAACAACAGCACCAAGTGTATTCACCAAATGCCTAGCAGTGGTTACAGCATACCTCAGAAGACAGTACATACATGCCTTTCGCTATCTGGACTACTCAGCTCATGAAAGCCAGCACCTTTCAAACCTGTCAACAACACACATAGTACACAATCAATACCCCACACAGTCTAGGGTTCACAATCAATTACCAGAAATTTCACCTTCAGCCAGCGCAAATACAACCATATCTGGGAGCAATTCTGAACACTCAGTCAGAATTAGCTTACCCAAATCCACAAAGAATTCAAGTGTTCCACAGTCTCATATCCCAGCTTTAATATAATCAAACTTACACAGAAAGGTTTATTATGAAACTATTGGGGACAATGGCATTGTGCATATCAATAGTGAACAATGCACGTCTAAACACGAGACCCCTACAACATTGTCTTTCACAACAATGGTCTCAGGCACAGGGTCAAACTTCACGATCTAGTGTTGTTGGACCGCCAAACTTACAACTCTCTTTAATGGTGAAATCACACCAACTTATCAAAAGGGCGCCCATTTCAGGACCCTGTGCTGCAGACCATAATCTCCACAGATGCATCAATGACAGGTGGGGAGCCCATCTCAACAATCTTACCATACAGGGAGAATGGGACTCAATCCAGAAGACTAAGCACATAAACCACTTGGAATTGCTGGCTTTGTTCTTAGCACTTAAAGCATTCCACTCACAGATCACACACAAAACAGTGTTAATCAGGGCAGACAACATGACAACAATGTATTATCTGCAAAAATAGGCGAGGGAGGGGGACACTCAACCTAGGATGGATCCCTCTGTCTTGGATAATTATCGACCCATTGCCCTTCTTCCTATATTGGCAAAAATTCTGGAGAAGCACGTGAACCTGCAATTGACCAGGCATCTTGAGAGCCACGATCATTTACATCCTTCTCAAATGGGTTTCAGAACCCATCACAGTACAGAATCGGCACTCCTTACTGTAACTGAATCTGCTCGGCAACTTCTAGATCAAGGTGGTCATGCTGCTATTATCCTCCTTGATCTTAGTGCAGCATTTGACACTGTCGATCATACTCTTCTCCTTGATAGACTTTCCAAGATAGGGTTAGGAGGTCCAGCCCTTGCCTGGCTCTCCTCCTTCCTCACGGGAAGATCCTTTCAAGTTTTGGATCGCTCTTTTTTGTCTGACGTCAGGTCTCTATCTTGTGGAGTCCCGCAGGGTTCATCTTTAAGCCCCACCTTGTTTAACATCTATCTGTCATCCTTGGCCACAGTAGTCGCTCCTTATAACCTCTCTATGGTCACTTATGCTGATGACACGCAATTGGTGGTTTCCCTCTCTAGTAGTAGGGACTCCCCCTCTGCCAACCTGGCCGACTGCATGAAAGATATTGGGGACTGGATGACCCTGTTGAAACTGAAATTTAATGACAGCAAATCAGAGGTAATGATTATAGGTAATGGTGCCCCTACCGCCCCTCTGGCTATGTACTCTGAGGCTTTTAACAGCCTGCCTCCTCCAATAACACAAGTAAAAAGCCTCGGCTTTCTGCTTGACCCACGCTTAACTATGGAGCCACAAGCTAAAAGAATCTCCTCGATCTGCTTCGGCTTAATTAGAAGTGTCAGGAAGATTCTTGGACTTCTGCCATTCGCTGCCAGAAGAATTCTTGTACAAGCCCTAGTTCTCTCCCGCCTGGACTACGGGAACTCCCTATATCTTAGTTCTCCAGATTATGTAATAAAGAGGCTGCAGGTTACGCAGAACGCGGCAGCTAGACTTCTCATGAATACCCCAAGGCATCTTTCCGCTAAACCAGCACTTGCAGCTCTTCATTGGCTCCCGATTAAGCAGCGCATTCAGTTTAAACCTCTGTGTCTTGTTCACAGAGCCTTACACAATAAGGGTCCCCTTTCCCTTAGAAAACATATCTTTCTTTACTCGCCCCTTAGATCTCTTAGATCTCGTTCTTCTCGACAGGTTTACATCCCTTCGGTCAAGAGATCATGGGGAGGTAATTTGTTCTCCATCAGGGCTGCTCGGCTCTGGAATGCCCTGCCCTTTGAATGCCGTCAGGAATCCTCTGAACTTCTCTTTAGGAGGAAGTTGAAAACCATTCTCTTTCCCAGTTAATCTGCTTCCCCTGGCTCTTCCGACATTCATGGTGTACTTTAGCGCTGGGATGCCCCTGGGTAGCCATGCGCTCTACAAATCTATAAACTAAACTAAACTAAACTCATCCCAATTGTCCCTTCTAGCACAGACAATTTGGAAGTGGGCAATTCACAATCACATTCACCTACTAGCAGAGTATATCCTTGGGATACACAACCAACTAGCAGACCTCTTAAGCAGGATGAGGCAACAAATACAGGACTTTCACATGTGGGGAACACCAAACATAGACCTTTTCGCCAGCAGCGAAAACGCAAAATGCCAAAACTTCGCATCCAGGTACCCACACCCTCGATCAAAGGACAATGCTCTATGGATCAATTGGTCAGGGATATTTGCTTACGCTTTTCCCCCCGTCCTACTAATTCTGTTTCTAGTCAACAAGATCCATCACACTTCCCTCACTATGATAGTCATAGCTCCCACGTGGGCATGTCAACACTGGTACACAACACTATTGGATCTATCTGTAGTACCACATCACAAGCTCCCAAACAGACCAGATCCATTGACTCAAAACAAAGGTCAAATCAGGCATCCCAATTCCAGTATGCTAAACCTGGCGATTTGGCTCCTTAGGTCATAGAATTTGGACATCTACAGCTTCCATCAGAATGTATGGACATTTTAAAGGAAGCATGTAAACCTACAACTAGGCAGTGCTAAGCAGCTTAATGGAAACGTTTTGTATATTACTGTCAATCCAAAAACATTGATCCACTTAAAGCATCAGTACAGGGTATGTTATTTGCTTTACTTACAAAAAGCAAATCTTGCATATTCATCTATTAAAATTCATTTAACAGCAATATCAGCCTACCTCCAAAACAGAAGCATACTTCTCTGTTTAGAATTCCTGCCATAAAAGCTTTTATGGAATACCTTAAAAGAGTTATTTCATCTAGAGCTCCACAAGCTCCTGCCTGGAATCTTAAAATTGTGTTCACAAGGCTTATGGGTCCACCATTTGAACACATTCAATTGTGCGCTCTTCAATTTCTCTCACGGAAAGTTGCTTCCCTGGTAGCAATTACTTCCTTAAGGAGAGTTGGTGAAATTCAAGCATTCACTTTAGAAGAACCTTTCCAAGTTCACAAGCATAAATTAGTACTTAGGACAAATCCGACATTTCTACCCAAAGTGGTTTCACCAGTTCACAACAATCAGTCAGTGGAATTGCCAGCCTTCTTTCCACAGCCAGATTCAGTTGCTGAAAGAGCTCTCCACATTTGATCTAAAAAAAGGTCTCATGTATTATATAGATAGAACAAAAGAATTTAGAAAATCTTAACAACTTTTTGTGGCTTTTCAACAGCCTCATAGGGTAATCCTATTTCAAAACAAGGATTAGCCAGATGGATAGTAAAGTGTATTCAAACTTGCTATCTTAAAGCTAAAAGGCAACAATTAGTAACTCCTAAGGCACATTCTACTAGAAAGAAAGAGGCTTAAATGGCATTCTTAGGAAATATACCAATGGCAGACATTTGCAAAGCAGCCACGTGGTCCACACCACACACATTTACTAAACACTACTTTGTGGATGTGCTATCTCACAACAAATGTTGGTCAAGCAGTGCTTAAAACACTATTTAAAACTACTCCAACTCCTACAGGCTAGCCACACTTATTTTAGGAGGGGACTACTTTTCAGTCTATGCAAAGCATGTGGATCTGCAGCTACACATATCATTGAACGGAAAATATCACTTACCCAGTGTACATCTGTTCGTGGCATGTAGTGCTACAAATTCACATGCACCCTCCCGCCTCCCTGGGAGCCTGTAGCCGTTTCAGTACTTTTCTTTTTGTAAATATGTATATACATTGCATGTACATCTTCTTTTATTATTATATGTATATGTACTTATACATTTCTTCATTCCTTACTTCACCCTCCTGCGGGAAAACAATCTAACAAAGGACTCAATACCTATGTGCACTATCACAGAGAGGAGGAGTCACTCGATCTCGTAACTTGAAAAAGCTTCTTTGAAATAAAACAACTCGTAACACTCTGAGCCCAACACTAGATAGCAGACTTATGCAAAGCATGTGAATCTGCAGCACTACATGGCACAAACAGATGTACACTGGGTAAGTGACATTTTATATATATATATATATATATATATATATATATATATATATATATATGGGAATGGGCAAGTTCAAGGGCTTCCAACAATGAATCTTAGAAGAGTAAATAAATAGGAGATAAGGAGGATGGAGTGAAAACGTTTTCCAAATAGCAGAAAGATTATGACCGGTCACATGCTTAAATTAATAAATATACTCAGACATTCCTTAGAAGGAGAAAGTGTGAATTGAAATAAACTGCTCGACAGTGCCCTTTTGCAAACAGGGCGCTGCTAGGGGGTATGAAGTAAGTGGCATCACTCATATCCAGAACCCTCGGAGAGACTTGGGCCCAATGGAGGATATTGACTGGGAAGCGACAGCCATAACAATGAGATTAAGATTGATTTAGCTAAAGTTATTACACAGGGCATAGTATAAGGTGCAGACTTTACAAAATGGGAAAATCGCAAACACCCATATGTATAAAATGTGACATAGAGTAATAAACTTTTTGCATACAATCGGGGGGGATGCCAAAATACGGGTATATTGAATACGGGTATATTGGGGATGCATAACGCGACAGAGTTGGCTGCAATCCTAGTCTATGATATATCATGCACCCCTCTCTTTCCTATATCCGGATTCCTTAGCGGTTTTGATATTCCCAGATCTAACCTGATGTTCTGCCTGTTTGGGTTCATAATAGCAATAGCTAAGAGGCATATTGCCAGGTGTAGGGCAGCCAGCAACTCCTGACCAAATACAGATGGCAATCTGGTATGGACATGTGTATGGAGGCGGAGAGAGTGGATGTAGAAAGGGAGCTGTTGCCAAAGAAATCTGAAAAAGCTTGGGCAGTTGGAAACTAAGGCCAGATCTATCAAGCCTTTGCATTGTTCTTGCATCTCACAAGGCAATGCAAGGACAACGCAGAGGCATGAGTAATATTTACAGAGCCACTCAAGGGGTGACTTCTGCTGCCTTGCCTGGCTTTGTAAAGAAAAGTAATACTTTGTTACATTACATTTCAACTTGGGAGGTGCTTCATTGGGAGAAACATGGACGTTGCCATGCCATGGATCCACCCTTTTCATGGGCGAGTGCAAAGCGCTCCGTCTATTCTGTAATCTCTCTTTGGGTTTCAAACCACGCCCATGTCACGTCAGTCACATTGGTTCGTGGGCTTGCCTTTTAAAATCAGCTTGCTTTCATTTGTGAAAGGCATGCATATGTCATTACTTTTCCGGTCTTTAGAACACCTACACAGCACCGGAAAACCGCTAAAAACATATGAGGCTCGATGTTTTCAGCCTAGGTTCTGAACTACTTTATCTGTTTATTTTCCACGCAGCGCGATTGCGCTGCATTTTACATAGTACGATCACGCTGCATTTCTTTTCTTTACAACGCTAATAGCTCTAACTCGAGCAAATGCGAGACCCGTTGCATTGAAAATGCTTTTTTTTTTTTTTTTTGGCACAGGGCATTCCTAGATTAACTAAAGCTAGTAAACCCGGTATAACAAGAAGACATTTTTATTTCTTCTCATTGTTTCCTCTTTCCATTTGTGCTGAGTTCTGCAGCACACATGCAGAAAAATGCCTCTGAGGATTGTATGTCTGCCGGATGCTGATGCACGGGTGCCTGCACTGGTGTTAGGCAGCACACAGCGGGCCAGCGCAAGGGAAGAGCAGAAATGCTTCTTTTCTATGTAAATATGGAGCATTTCTGCCCTCTCTCTCTTTCACGCACCACAGCAACTTTGCTTGCTGCCCTGCGTTGCTTGAAAGATTAATATGCTCCTAAGTATCTGGCTCAAAAACCTCATGGATAGCGGTGCTACTGAGGAATCGCCTGCTGGTGAATAAGAAAAGAAGCTATTAATCTGAATCTGATGCGCAGGCATCTCACATTTGCAAGACTTAATAGGGAACAGGAAGGTCCTTAGTACTAAGGTTGTCAGGAAGTTGTGAAACGAGTGTGTACATAGTGCATGATATATTTTATTATGTTTGAAAAACAAAACAAAGTATGATTTTTTATTTATTTATTAAAGATGGTTAGCTGCCCAAGACCCTATTACTTGGGCCAAAAGGAACAACATTCTAACCCATCTCCCCATCAGGTCTATGGAGATGTTTATATTTTTATTTTTCGTCTGAAAGTTTATAGTTAAATGCTCTTTATCCTCTGAAAAACAAACACCCCAAAGTATTTATAGGGAATATAATTTGTGTCGCAGAAATTGGGAAATGTTTTACAATGTTGCCCTCACAAAAGTTTCCTTTTGGATAGCATATGGCACATATGATGAAAATGCAAGCAGTCATCTTAGGCCCCCATTGCCGAGTGGGTGTTGTTTCCATTATTCATTGTTTCTAAATACAGGGGGCGTTTGTTCAGGAAAATATGCATGCCCTGTGTGCCTGGTGCAAGGTGGCATTTGTATGTCTTAGTCGGATAAGTCCCTAGAGTGGCTATGTATGTGCTCTCTTGCTCCTTTTGTGAGCACTGCTTTCCCAATGCCTCATCATCATCTAAACCCCTCCTCAAAACTCTTTATTAACAAGTTTGATTTTTGGGCTGTGGGGTCTTCACCTCCAAACATTTACTCTCCTTGGTAGTCTGTTCACACTAGTTTGGAATTAAAGATCTTACAATTTAAGAAAAGTTATCCTTGTGCTACAACTAGAGATCTCGTAGATCTTGCTGTGTAGATTCTATTCCGTTATCAGCACTTGAAATCAACTAACAGTTTACTTGCAGGTCGATCAATGTTTTTGAAATGAAAAGTGTCCCCAGTATTCTTGCCATCAGATGGTGCAGTCTGCACATGTGAAAGACCGGTTCTGCACCACTTATTAAGGAACTTGAAATCGAGTTTCATTGGTATTGCCATCAGTTCATAGTAGATGATATGGAGAGCGAGCCAAAGTACTGAGGTCATGGGAAAGTTTGGAAGAAAAAAAAAAGAAAATCGTCCAGATTAATGTATGTTGGTCCATTCTTAAGACTGCACACTATAAAAACCAAGGAGTTTGATAGAGGAAATTTGGGCACAAGGTTGTCACACTGTAAATTTTGTAGGCAATGCCAGTCTTTCTTCTATGACTTTTACTTATAGCGCACAAAAGCAATGACAGTGGTATTCCTGTATGGCCAATGTGAAACCTGCAACAGCCGATTAACAAAACTGTTTTTTCCTGTTTTCCTAGGATGACAGCACGAGCCACAGTGATCATCAGGATCCCATATCACTAGCTGTGGAAATGGCAGCCGTCAACCACACCATTTTGGCCCTGGCCCGGCAAGGGGTCAATGAGATCAAGACAGAAGCTATAGATGACGACTGATGCACGTGAAGGGGAGGGTTCAACAAAGACGTATCTTAGATTTAGACGTAGCGCCTTAGCAGACTTTCCTTGGTCCTTAGTACGTGTTCTTACAGTATAACTTTGCAGTTTCTTGTGCGTCACTTAGCCGTTGAGGTCTTGTTCTGTGGAGATGACATGGTGCCCTCAGCCTTTGCATATACTCCTGTCAGTATTAATTCCTAACAATTTATAATCCACCCACCCCCTTTCCCAGCCCAGGTGGCTACACAATCTTGCTGCTCTATTTTCGCTTTCCAAAAACGTGCTTCCAGGTATTCTAGACAGTCCTCTATTGCAAGCTTTAGACATCATTACAATCTTTGTATATCTCTAGACATCATGCATCACACAATATACTCTGTACGCTTTCTTCTCCAGCGCTGAAAAAAGAATGCAAGCTGAGATTGAGGCACCATACATGCTTTCGCGGACTGAGAGTAAAACAAGCACTGTGTGTCAGTGGATTAAATTTTGACACAGGAATGTCCAATTTTCAATCACAATAAGGTTTGCCTCCCAGTTACCTGCTGACTAGTTATACTGCTAAGTTTGCATGCTGAGTAGATACAGTTGGTGGGCAAACTCTGTTTGCAAGCGTTGGCTTCTAACAACAGTATTCGATGCCAACATCCTGTAATCTCACATGCTGGACAGGCTTTTCCCCTGGACCATGACATATGCTCACCCAGCCACGTTGTAAGCTGACATTTTCTACACTGTCCATTCTTATCACATATGGATTTTTATATCATTTCACTGCTCACCCACGCTAAGGACAGGCTCATGATCTCCGGTAGCATCCATGGAAGCTCATACAAGACTTTGTTCATTTTTTAATCAGCTATGTTAAAATTATTTCTATTTAAGATTTGACCAGGACACTAGAGTTGAAACACTCAACAGGTTTTATAACAACCGTTCGTTTTAAAAATGTTTTTATGGGCATACGATATAGCTCCCCATTGCTATCCCAAAAAGTAGCAAAGCACACATCCTAAGAAGCAGAAGTCGCTTTATGTATTTCATTGAAAAAAACATATGTGAATGCACATTCTTTCATTCCTTCTTCCTTGAGAGTCTGCCCACACTGTTAAACATGCTATCCAGTGTTTCCAAAAGTTTAAATAGAAGTCATTATTCTTTCCCTGAGCGGACCCAACAAGAGAGTGGGAAAGGGTGGGCATCCACCTTTAAGCAATTCAAACATTATCGCATTGTCCTTTCTTCATTAACACTGACCCTATTTGTTCCACCTTTATCAAAGCAATGAATAATCCGTATGGGTAGATACACCAGCATCCATCCTGCGTAGACAAACCAGCATCCATCCTGAACCTGTTGCAGGAACCAGATTTTATGTAAAAGAAAAAGTAACTAGAGAAGTATCTGACAGCTCTTCCTGATTATGAGCCTTGGGCACCAAGAAATAAATTGGTAAAGGGCAGGTTTGTAGTGGTTAACAACTGGAATAATGGCTGTCCTGCTTAATTTGGCAGGCACCTGAAAATGCTTCCTTAAATTATGGCAAATAATGCTGCTTGTAGGTCTTTCTTCTCTTTCTGTACTCTTAAAAAATGATGGATTGAGTGCGGTCTGTGAATGATTCTGTCCAGTAATTGTATATTTTATACCTTATTTTGTCATCAAACTGCTGCAGCATTTCTCCCACCTTGTTGCTTGTTTAATTGAAAGGTATATTAAGGGTACCGTTGGTTGAGAAGGATTCCTTTTCAAGGCTAGGCCCAGGGCCTGCTAGATGGCCTACCGAATGAGAGGCCATCTCATGGACGTCGGTGAACTTATCAGAGAAGGAGGTATATACATGCATCTACTTGTGTAATGGTGCAGATTGAAGTGCGTGATATCCACCACCTGTCCATATTCACACCATATGATCAAGCATAATCCTTTTGCAAAGGGTGCTCAAGACGCCCACTGGTTTGCATTAACAATTCTTCAGTGTCTTGAGTAGAAGATAAGTACTAAGATAAGTACTTACCTGAAACTTTGGACAGATGATGCACACATGCATCCACTGAATGAATAGTCCAGTCTTTTAAAATGTAAGGACATCACAAACTAGCTTGGTTTATAGGAGCAGACCTTCAGAGCCTACAAGACAGTTTTACAGACATAAATTAGGCAGATAACAGAGTAACCAGTACAAATTGAACGAAACAACAAACTAGTGCAGACTGACCCATGTGGAGCTCATATTCCTATTGAGAGATAACCAAGTATGAAATCCCAGTACATTTATATTTAGATCAAGAGAGGAGCTAAGCATGTTTTTCTCAAAATATGCAGCAATAGAGTCTTCTTGAAAAATGGGCTTTGTGAGGATGATGATGAGAGGACATTGGTTTAATGGATGCTTTAAAGGAATTGTACTATTATGAACATTAACTAAAGGTATTTCTCCTCTTTACCTTATTTGCCAATCATACACAGCACTTTTTATTTTATAAAAATATTTATATTTTGGTAATCTGTTTATTCCATCAACTTAAAAAAAATGTATGTTAAAAAAGGAAGAAAAAAAAGTTAATAAATTTCTATTTGGTTGTGTTACATTGTAACAAAGAGTACTGTAGTGTGCTACTTTCATCACATCTATTCATGCTCAGGCATGAGGGATTTTTTTGTGTGAAGTTAAGACTAAAAAACAGCTACTGAAAAAAATGACCTGTTTGTGCCGCAAGAAGGCATTTGGTGAATCAGTAGCAGCAATCCTCCTTTGAAATGCCAATTTATAAGACGCCACCTAGTATCCTCTGAGAGCCTAAGTCCTCTGCCTATTCAACCCAGTCCCAGTACAAGCAACAGTGATGGACTGGAAGAGCACATTACATGAAGGTCTTTCTTATGCTGGCTCAGTAGGGTGAACAGCCAGAGTTGCTTAAACTACTCCCATAAATGACAGCATACAAGAGGGACACATTAGTTACAGAGAATGTTTATGCTATCTTTGCCCCTAATCTATAAAATAGGTCAGCTCTTCTTAACCATTTGACTTCTGTAGACCCCCATTTAATCATTACTGGAATCCGGGTACCCCCCTGAATCTTTACAGGGATCCGGGGACCGACCCCCTAATGAGACATAACTTGAAGCCGGGACCTCTGGCCTAAGAAATTCCAATGATTTGAAGCTTAAACAAAAATTCACAACAATGCAGTGTCAAACATTCATCAAACAAATACACAGATGGCTAAATATTTTATTTAATTGACATAAAATATAAACAAATAAAGTATTTAATTTTATTGGGAAGTGTGGAGCTTTTCTGTTTGATGTACTTCTGTACAGTCTGAGGATACCAACTTAATTTTAGACAATTTCATATTTCTTCACACTTACAGAACCTTTAAAAATTTTCAGTGTTACATTTTGCTTCTTTATTTATATATACTTTTTAAATATGTAAAACATTTTTTACTTTTTAATCAATCGCGGACCGTCTGAGTAGGCTTCTTGGACCACCACGGATCCGCAGACCACAGGTTAAGAACCATTGAAATTAGTCATTCAGTCATATCCCTAGAGACTAACTAGTTCCGCCTGGGTGCAAGATCCCAAACAATTTAGTGGCCAATGTGGAGGCATCAGCCTTTAAATTTTAGCAGGAAAAAATAAAACAATGTGGGTAGATAGGCAACAGCTGAGCTTTTACGCAGGAGAAATATGCATTTGCTAATTGAAGCCTAGGATGATCCTACTATCCTATAGGGTGATTCCATTTTCCATTTTTGTGCAATTAGGCTGCTGGAACACAGAACTCTGCTTTCTTTTCCTTGAGTGGGCTGTGTATGGTCAGATTCTTTAAACATTCAACATCTTTTAGCGCTAACAGTACATTTTTGTGTGGTAATGTTTGCCAGATTTCTCTCCAAAGGGACGCATCATGCCTTGACCAATCTTAAAATGCCCCTCCTGTGACAAGACATTCAGACAAGGCTTTTTGGAGGTAGCAAAGAGAGAACAAGCTCTTATCAAGTGGAGAGATAAGCAGCTCTGAGCAAGTGGCAGACGTGTCCATATACGACTATCTAGTAAGCAGTGCATAAGAACCTTATGTAGGGATGTATAGTGGACAATGGAAAGATATTGAGACTGATGGTGTTGCTCCAAGGACAAAAGTTGAGAATATGATGTAGTTCTGTTTCATGATCTGCCCTCTTCTAAGACGCTGGTATTAGCATTGAATGTTTCCATCCCTGGATGTGGAGTCCACCTTGATGAGCCTCAGAGAACGTGGCCTGGAAAGTATCTTCAAATCACATAAGCATACTGTAACTCAGTGTGGTATGCCTCACCCGCCACCAGCATTGCTAGTCTTGGCCATATGTGTACAGTGCACATTACCCTGAGGTGGTTTTAAACACTAAAAATCCTGTGGCCTGGAAGCAGTTAGAACAGAACCACCTTCAATGGTTATTTTAAAGCCCACTAAGGAGGCGCAATTGTGGAGAGCAAAAGAGAGAGAATCCCATTTCTTAGCAGCTGAGACTGAAAAGCACCTGTGCCAATGAAACAAAGCATGTTTTTCCTAGGCCTTGATGACACAAGAAAGTTGACAAAGAGGTAGTTGGAGGAGTAAAAATTAGCCTTTTTTTGCCAGCTCTTGTAGCCAGAAATGCAGGCACTTTTTCTAAATCAAACACAGTCCTTGGCGGGCAGTCAGTGCAATGCACAGCATGCCACAGAGGCATGGTTGTGTACATATTAGTAAAAAACATGTTTATTCTAACAGACAGCACTGATGTACTTACTACCTGAACACACATGTAAAGTGTACATTAAGGGTCTTCTCAAATGGGACCCGGTATCTGTCACTGGCCCACCATCAGGGATGTTTATTTTGCTTACCTGCAAAGAGCAAAACACCACCACAGTATACCAGCTTCTGGACATGTACAAACAGAGAAAACCAGGCTCTCACTGCAGCTTGCATTTGGGCATCAAGAGATGAAATATAGTTATAAAAAAACCCAAAAAACAGAATGTTCACCAGTAGGTGATTAGCCCAAAATGTGAGGCCTCACAAAAGGAATCACACCGTCTTCAAAGCCTGATTACAGAATGATAATCCTGTCAGATTTGGGTCAGACAGTTCATTATCATCCAGTCGTAGACACTCTGGTGCATCTGTTGTTTTATAAGCCCCCACTTGCAGATTAAGTAAAATCGGGCCATTGTCTTCATTTAGTGAAAGCTCAAAATCACAGTGGTTCGCAGCCTGGAAGTTCAAAAAAGTTGATGCGCTTAGCAGAATCATCAAAGAAAGTCATGAGTGAGTCACCTTCTACAGTATCATTGTCAAAGTATTCCATTACTCAGAAACACCTCAGACAAAGCTTTTCACAGCAGCCAAAAACACAAAATCCCAAGAATATGTATGCAGGTACACTAAGCCTAGTGCAAGTGGAATGCATTTGATGAGTTGGTCAAGGGTATTTACTGTACATTTTTCCCACCAGCCCCCGATCGATTCTGAAAGGGATCAGCACATTCAAGCAATATACAACACTAATAATTTTATTTGCCACAGAGTGGCATCACCAGTAGTGTTTCATAGATCTGCTTCACCCCTCATAACTAGGTGATTACCGTGCAAACCAAGCTTGCTGTCCAGAGTGCAAAGCAGGATCCTGCTCCATATGTTCCTTGTGCTAGACTTTCTGGTCAGGTTTCTGAATTTGTACAGTAAAACTTTAAAATTACCAGTTTCCAATCGTCAGGGATGTTTGATCCACTGTACAGAGAGAACCTTCAACTTGATGACATGTTAAGAAGCCACAGTATAGCCTTATTTTACATTTGACAAATCCCGGCTAACAATTATTTCACAAAAAATGCATTAAGAATTACCGCTTATTAAATTTGTCCTTCCCAAACCTCTTCACTCTTCCAGTAATTTAGGATTTTCTGAAATACGCAGGAATGTATTTAGTTCCCTTGACCCATCAGAAGACTTGTTTCTCCTTGGGAACTGAGTATTATGTATTCAAAACTGATATGTGCCCTTCTCTGAATTTGGGCTCAAAACCATCTTTGTTGAGGCATATCTGTGATACCTGTCTGATTAAATAGCATTTATGTGTATGTGTCTACCTACCTTTTACTCTTCTCATTTTACGTGTTCCACGTAAGAAGATCGGCATAATGTGCCATTTTATTCAGTATTCTTGAATGTCAGTATAGATCCCAGGATGGAGAAGGCAATGTGTAACCCACTTGTAATCGTAGCTCTAAATTAGTGTAATCTTCACTAAATTGATATACAAACCACCATCTTCTCTGAGAAATGCAGAAGTTGTTCAGCTCCAAATTAAGATCTTAATGCTTTATTAAGGCTCCAAATTAAACTTCCAGTCAACTGGCACATTAGTGGTCTTTGCGATAGCTGGATGTACCTGGGCCATAATGGCCCAGTGCACTGTCCCCTTTGTAAGGCTATGCTGCCTGCCTATCCTGTTTTGATTTTTCATGTAATATTTGAAGCATTAAGAAAGTTCAGTGTCAGCTGCCTCTACATTGTAAGTGAATAGTTAACTAGCAATCTTTTAAAATGTTTTCTTTTAGTATACATTACAAATAGATAGGTTTTCTAGTGACTTCAACCTTGCACAGACAGAACAATTCTGTGTTCATGTATTTGGTGAAGATTCCTTTCAAAGCAAACTAAGATTGCAGGTAAGGAACGTTTTCCATCACTCACACCTGTCTGCATAACTTAGCCAAAAGCATCTTGTTTACAAAGCCATGAAGATGATCTTTCTGTGCCAAGTGGGCATAGAAGGCTTAGAGAATTTCTCCAAATTTGTTATAAGGCTGAAAAAAGAATTCAAAAGCAAGAACCATTTTAGTTAGATCTCAGGGTTTTCAGCTGCAATAGAAGGAGGTGACACCAGTTAAAGCCAATCCCTATTAGAGGACGATTCAACAATACGGATGTTTACACACCTGTAACATCTGCTCTCATGAAACACCTGGTATTTGTGATTAGAAGACTAAGCAATTCAAATGAAAAAAAAGTATCCATAGTTTGATGCACCCATCGTCCTCTGGATTCCTGATCTCTACACACGTCTAGAGAAGTTAGACCTCTTCTATGCTAGGGCATTCCTTAAAAGCCAAGATTTTAAGATATCAGGAGGAGGTGCAATAGTTTGCTTCATATTTTGTGTATAGGTGCCAGGAGCTGTGCGATTTGAACTAAGTTTTTGAAATTTTTCTCTCATCTGAGAAGATAGTTAATTTTAATTGATACTTTGTTTTTGCATCACGGTCGTTTTAAATGTACCAAAGCCAAAGTGACTAATTTGTAGCCTGGGACCGAAGAAAGCGGGAAAACCACTGTCCTCCCAAAACAATTGTGTGTCTTAAATCCAGATAGCATAGAGAGCAAAGAGACACCATAAAGCTTTCCAGCAGCAAGTGGAAAAGTAGTGACTGCTTTCTTTTGCAAGGCCCGTTTGTCATAGATAATGTAAACTGTAATCCTAAATGTCAAGTGAAGGAAATGTATTTAGAGGTAAGTTCAGTCTAATGAGTGCCTCATCAATCCAGTCATGTGCCCAACAGCCTTTATGGTATCTCTAAGAGGCTTAATCATCAAATTTTAGGAGTTTACCCTCTTCCTTGTTTGTTTGGTGATGACAGTGGGAATCACAGCCTCTGGTAGTAATAGGAAGCAAGGCCATCGACATTACTATGTTGGGGTGCAAGATCATGTCTAACACTCATGCCATTGATTTCTCTCTGTTCTGCAGAGGATTTCTTTGTGCAACATTATTGCAACTACATTTTCCATTTCACTCGACAGACTAGTAACCACAAATATATCCTCTGCCCTTCAAAGTTAGTAAAGTAGATCTGCAGAAAATGTTCCATGTAGCCGCCATCTTGCTACAGTGAAGAATGTAGAAGCATACAAATTATTTATCATTATTCACACAACTGTTAAGAAGATTCACCAACACCACCTGAAGTGTTACTCGAGTTATCCTAGACTCTATTTTCCGGAAACCCTCAAACCCTCTTGTTTAACACCCCTTTTGTCTTGCCCTTGTGTTCAGTGATCCTTTTGTCCCCTTTCCGCCCTCATCCCCAAATCCGTCTTTGGTGTGGGAAAAGGTACCTACTGTTCCTTATCTCTCCTTGGTACCACTTCCCCCATGTGTCTGTGTTCTATTTTCTGTACTGCCTTGGCGTCCCACCCCTTCCACCTGACTTCCCTCCGCTCTGCCTTTTCTTAATCCCACTTTACGAGTTATGCTAAGTCTGGGACTTACAAACGATTGTATTTGTTTGGTGAATGTTCTTTGTTCCCCTTCAGTCATGCACCACAGGGCTGATATAAACAGTCATCGGACTGCCACATGCTTGTTTTTAAGCCTGTTTCAACTGTTTCTCGTTCTCGCCATTTTGACTGTTTCTCGTTCTTTTTCCTAATTAACTATTCAACATAGTATTCCATTTTACTATTCAACTCTGGAGGTATGGTATGATTTTTAGCCAGGCACGCCACCAATGTGTTTTTTTTTTTTAATACAAAATCATATACCACTGATGATTAGTTAAGTGCTGACCAATATAAATTTAATAGGGATTATGAAAAGTAGATCGCTTTGAGTGCCAACAGGTGAACCTCAGATCATTTTGTGCACAGTGTGTCTTGAGTTTATATTATAAATCTAGGCTTTGAGGAAAAGCATATCATATGGTATAAATGTGAGGGAGATCGCTTCTCGTAAGAGCCTACTAACTTAACAATTAGGTTAATAACCAGGTTACCTTTTCTTCATTGGTTATGCCCCATGAATGTAAAAAGGATGACTGCTAGGAGAGCCACTTAAGCATGGATACTCAGGATCTGTAAGATCATGGACTTGTGAGCGTGGTCACTTGACAGATATTGAGCCAATTAGGTCCCTGAAGCCATCCCTTGGGTTTATAAAATATCCCTCAAACCTGTCCTCCAGCTGTATCATGCCTGTACCTTTTGGAACTGCTGATTTGAGCAGGCTTTAGAAAGTATCAGAATGCATCAAACGGTGCAGAAAGTAACAGGGGGGAGGAAACATTTTTTTAATTGAAGGATGTTTGTCAAAAACAAATGAGTGAGTCCATAAAGTTGTGATTATTTGAAAGAAATACATTAAAATCTCCAGGCACTACCTGGATGTTATGAAATGGCCAAGGAGCATGCATCCACTGTGACTTGAGCAGGAATAGTTTGCTAGGTATTAGGGGGTGGGCATTATGGAGAGGGTGATTATACTCAAAGTATTGCATCCACAGGATACTACTGTGGTTATTGTTGAGTGTCGATTTAATCTCTGCATCCTATAAGACAGTATGAGTCACACACATTAATTCTGGGAAACCAAAAGTGAACCCTTCCACTTCATGTTGTTGACTACGCTTCCACATCTCGCGTGCCTGAGGTGGACGTTGTACATGTGTCTCAGTCTACCGTAAGATATTCAGTCTACCTCAAGGGGTAAACATGGTATCCTCGTCGCCCAGTATACACGGTTCCTTTAAAATACACATATGCGCGTGTGCACCCACACACTGGAATGTATAGCTCGCTTACAGCAACCTCTTGACTTTATCGTTGGTGTAACTCCCACGTCTCTTCTTGCGAATTGGATGCTGCTTTAAAGACGCAAAACCAGTTGTTCAAAATCTATATGAAGCCGAATGAAAAGCTAAAGCTGAATTTATAAGCATTGTTGCATATGAGCCAAATGTGCAAAAAGCTCTATATAATGAACTAACCTGCCACTCATATAAATATATATAAATATATTCAAATCAGACTGTTCAATAAAATTGTGTATTTGTATTTTTGTGTACGTAAAATTTTCTGCTAAGCAGAAGGAGGATGTAGTATAGGATGACATGAGAAGAGGTTTTGTTTTTTAATCACATTTCTTTGTTACTTAGTTTTGTTAACATCCAGCTGCCTGTCTTTGTCTTTTGTGTGTACAATGCTGTTCTCTGAGCTGCAGTAACGTTCTCCCTGTCCAGAGCCCCGCCCGTGGTTACTAACATTAGCAATCTCACTGCCCCGCTGAAACGAAATGAAAAGTTGTAACTACACGAGGAAGGGGTGGGTGAGGCGATAGGGTGGCGTTGGGGTTCACTTCGGTTTCTGTTCTTGTTAACTTCAGTCATGATCCCTTGAAATCAGAGTAATCCAGGGCTCCCTTGCCCATCTTTGATGAGTGCTCATAGGGAAAGCTAAGGAGTTTATTGGGATTCTTATGTTGGAAATGGTAAAGGTCTGGTGTTGGTTAATGCACTGTGGTTCATTCGTGGATCATTATTGATATGTGTAATAATTTACAAAGGCTGTTAGCACTTTCACTTTTAGCTGTTAGCAATACCAATACAGTCATTTGCATACTTCAATCGCTTTCCTTCCTCTTCATTTCATTGTCCCACTCCTGGAACGTAGCTTCTTTACCCTGCTTTTTACTCTATGAAGAGTATCCTTCCATTGTGTACATTCAGAGAACTACTTTTTTCTTTTGCTTTTAGCAATCATGGCCGTGCATGTTTTTTAGCTTTTGTTTTCTGTTCCTCACCACTGTGTGTGCTTCCCTATTCGACCCACCGTTTTGCACCCTCATTGTTCCTCCCATTCCTGGGCTCGTTTGTTGCTTCTCCCACCCCCCTGCCAGGGCTCCTCAACTATTTTTTCTTTTTATGAACTTCCTCCTCCCCCTTCCATTGCTCCCCCCAACTCTGATCACGGCTGCCACTCGTCAGTATGTACTTGCTAGCCCCACAAACGCCCCATGCTAATCTGTTGCTCCCCCACTTGTTACTTTTTTTTTTTGTAACTTCGAGGAGGGCCCAACCAGCTGCAAATTGCTCCTTTACAGAAATGCTCTATCATGCACCTTGTATTGTATTTTATTCTATTTGTTTTTGGTTATTTACTGCTCTAACCTGGGCGTCCGCCATCATGAAACAGTATATTGGAGAAAAAAGCCAAAATGTCTGCTTTATTATGATGTGCACACGTCATCATTCTGGGGCTGCCCTTGTATTCAGACGCATATGTTCACATGCACACATTTACATCATACTGCTGCTTTTTGAGTTTTTTTCCTGATGCTGTAGAGTATCAGCAAAAAACACTGATACTGATTAACAAAGCCAAAATGTAAGACCTATTGGATTTGCCAGTGCTTGCTGTGTTAAGCTGGTCTGATGAGCCAAAGAGGGCCAAATATCAGTAAATAATAAAATGTTTGGGTACATTGTATACATTGGTACAAGAGATCTGAAGCATGAGTACCTGTTCTTCATAAGATAATATTCCATAACTAAAACCATGGATTGTGTACAAACTAGTTAATGCTACTAAAACCAAAGTCTTCTAAAATGACCTTCTTTTCACCTGTTCAGCGCTTGGCAGTAGCCAAGAGGGCTGATACAGTACATTCCTTCTGAAAGTGTGCCAGCAGTGGTTATGGTATATAGATACTTCACGATTTATCTCTGATACTTACTGTTAAAATCATCAAAAACAATCTGTGTGGGTTTGTTGTAGAAACCCTGTTCAGAACTTTGGGAACATCTTCATTTTTAAGTCTGCGAAGGGCCTCATTGTAACCTAAAAGCAATGCTGTGCAGGGAAGTGATGATTTTAGAAGCGCTGCATTGACTTATCTTATGCAGCTTGCTGACTTTGAACCATCCATATTCATCGACTTGTGTGTAATATATACTGAATAGTCCAAATGTTCATTAGCCAATATTTATCATTCTTGGTAAGATTTAAAATAATAGACACAGTCTCCAGTCCACACCCTTCCAGTGGTGTAACTTATAGGCAGTTTCTCAATCATTCACAGATATAATGTTTGTTATTGATTTCCAACCCTACATTTTAAAATGCCTCACAGAAGTCATATCTTATTATGCACAACAAAGCACACAACCTCACTCTCTGTAGACCAGTATATGGACACTGTGTATTATGTATAAAAGGAAAGCCTAAATCTGTTGAGGAAATGTAAGATTGTGCTACGTAAAGGTCAATGCAGTAGATAATGATGTAGCCGTATTGTATGAAGAGCTAGTCAATATTAGGAGCGACTGGCCGGAGCTGCAGGTGAGGGAACATAAGGAGGGCAAGGGATTAACTAGCTTTACTGACCAGCTTTATGTGCAACACTATTACACTTATGAATTTACTGTGCTGTCGTTAGAGCTATTACTCCTGTGGATCATTCAATCAGTTGTTTACTGACCAAGAAGTTAACCTCAGTCCTCTATAGGTAGCATTCAACTGCATTTTGAGCAGCATAACAGGTATTTATTACTTGTTTATTTATTTCTACAGTGTTTTGTGACAAAGAGCCACTTATCTCTAGAGGTACTATGAGTAAAATGAAAATCGCCTTGAACCTGGTACTGCAAACATATCCAGCAAATTTTGCAGTTAAATATTTGTATTCAACAATAGCCATTATGAACTTCATTCTTAATTGTAAATATTTTTTTTATTGGAGACAAACTAAACAGTAGAGGATTGGCACAATACAGTTGCCGCCAGTTTTAGCTTAAAGGGCAAGACATGTGAACTCCGTAACCTTCAAATTTACTTTTTACATAACATCGCAGGCAGACAAAACCTATGAATATTTAGTAACGTTCCTCAAGCCCATTCTCTGAACCGGCATGTGGGGAAAACTAAGGAAGAGAAAGCCGGAAAGACCAAAGAGACAGGTATACTTAATGACACCTCCATGGACTGATTATCAGTAATATACATCTCACTACAACTCTTTCGTCCCACCCATGATCCAAAACAACAGGCGGAAAACTGTGGTTAAGATCAGTTATGTGGAAACCTTCAATTGCAAAACCTTAAACCTCTGCTAAGAATTATCTAATTGGGTCAACTCACTCAATAGCGTGCAACTCCAAGAAATTACGGATTGCCTCCGGCTGGGTGAAATTGAATAACTTCACCCCCTGATGCCTTGTAGCACCTTGATGTCAAGTCTTGTGTAATTTTTGTCTCCTACCCGAGTGACCTGGCTCTCAGAAGATATTTTTTTTCTCGCTGATATTTTGAATATTCGAGTCCCACAGCCTTCCTCTACCACCACCAGGGTCTTCCACCGAAGTGCCCTTTGTCAAAAGCTTATTGTACTACTATGTGCAGTGCTGGATCTGCACTCGCATTCGTATTCTGAAGGAACTTCAGTACCTTTACCTCTGCATTTCTATTGTTTTTCGGAGTGGACACGCAGACTACCTCAAGCTGCAGCTCCTCACCTTTTATTTTTTAAAGAAACTCTACCAGAGTTAAAAGTGCCATTGCCGTTAGTTGAGACCTTTTGATTGTACTAAATTCTACGTATAATTAGCATACTGATAGGTGTTTTCAGCCAACCCTAGTTATTACTTGGTTTGTTATTGCCAGTGGCGGCCGGCAGCTTTAGGAGGGAGGGGTGTGGGCGGGAAGCACACAGACACACTCATTCTTTCAAACACACACACGCACGCACATCCATTAACAACACTCATAACATTCAAACATACACGCACGAAACATTCATTTTAAAAGATCACACACACACACACACGCGCATGCACATCTATTAACAACACTCATAACATTCAAACATGCACGCACCAAACATTCATTTTAAAAGAACACACACAAACACACAACCCCCCACCAACCCCCCCCCCCCCTTCAGCCTCGGAGGTTCCAGGAGGGATGGGACTGCTGCCTTCCCTCATTGGCTGACCTTAAGTCAGCCAATGAGGGAAGGCAGCAGTCCTAGCCTGGTCACAGAGTGGGATGGGGTCAGTGAGACTGCTGACCCCACCCCACTCTGTGACGAATTGTCACTGATTGACACTCGCCCTGGGCGCTTCAGGGCTTAAACCTGAAGCGCCCAGGTCGAAGTCAATTGGTGACGCTTTCCTCGTCACCCAGGGGAGAGCCTCGAGGCACCTTTGCTGAGCCGAGGAGGTCACGCCCATAGGAACTGTGACCTCCTAGCTCAGCAAAGGTCAGCTCAGGCAGCCAGGAGTCTGCGCAACTCGCGCATGTCTGCTCCTGGCTGCCTGACCTGAACAAGGGTGTCTGTCAGTCTGACCTTTGTTCAGCCTGACAGACACTCTTCATGAGGGGCAAAAGGTGGGAGGGCGTGGCCCCTCCACCCTAAAGGGCCGGCCGTGCCTGGTTATTGCATCATTGTCATTGGTTAGCCCACTTCAGCCAGTGGCTAACTTAACTCCTAGTGACCTCATTCTGCCTACTTACAAGGAGCACATACAAAGTATTTTGCTCAAGGCCCATGGACTACTATGGCAATGTGTGCTTTTTGAGACCAAAAAATGTTTTTGTTTATAACTATTTTTGCTTATAAAGATGAGGACGCAGCAACTTCACCAGCAATAAAGTTTTTCAAACCATGGCAAAGCAAAGCAAAGCAAAGATCAAACCAAAGGTGGGTGGCCAGTGCCAGACTTATCTCAGTGCTTGTTTGAAATGGTTGCAGCATTGCGAGTTATCCCTGCCATCGTCCCTCAAGGACTCGAGGGTAGAAATATGAAGGTGACCCTTGTCCTGCTCGCTCTTCGCCAAGCACTTTTTCATATCATCCATTTCTCCCTAAATAAAAGTCCTCTTAACCTCTGTCCACTGGGTAGCCTGCTACTGATCCTTCCTCAGGGATGTCAGTAACTTCTCCTTCTCTGTCTTGAGCGGACTGGAGCCTCCAGTTTCTCTATACCAGTATTTCATTCTCTTTCAGACCCAACTGCTTTTGGTGCATAGAAGTCCCTCTTGTCTCTGCTCATCTTCTTTCAAAGTTATAATGAATGGTTGCATGCCCCCCCTTCCCGCAGACAAAGGTACTAATGCTCTGACTCTAGCAGTATGGGGTGTCAAAAAGGCTACCAGTCAGTCCTCTGTGAAGACCAAAGGTAAGCTCTTTTCTGTCTTCATTGAGTGGCGGACCTTGTTGTAGAGGAGACAACCCATTGAAGGTGCAAACGATATTACACCTCAACTTAACTCCACGGGTACAGTAACAGGCACTGGGGCTCTGGTTGCATCGGAGGGTCCATCACTGTTACTGCTAGCTTTGCATCTCCTCTGATCTTGTGCATCTCATTCCATCACCACCTTGTATGGCAGAGGCCGTGGCGGATAGGTCCTAAATTGAACAGTGTGTTGCTGGCCTCACAACTTGGAAAGTAATCAGAGTAAGTCTCTGGAATAGATGACCAAAGCCATACCCTTAAGCAGACTCCACTCACTCGAAAACTAAGTCTTATTATAGCTGATTTGGGGCTCTAGAAATAAAAAGCCAATGAAGTACAGTGCTCTGGAACAGTAGGGCCCCATTTCCCAAAGTTAATGTTTCTGCCAAGAAACGTCCGAACTTTTAGACACAATTCACAAATCTACGAGTAAACAAAAAGTCCAAGTCACTCATATGTAATTTGTACACTAATGGGATGTGAATAGTACTGACGCAGAGGGAGTACTAAGAAGTATAACTTTAAAAAAGTGGTATTGACAAGGGCATGCAATGCACAACTTGGAACGGTCGCAGAGTAGTAAGAGACTTTAGGGGCTTTCATTAAAGTTTTGAAATGCCCATGCTACCATAATGAGGCCATCATACTATCTCTTCAGTGGACCGGATGTCTTGTGGTGAAGTGCATATAGGGATGGCATGCATCAAACAGAAATAAAAGTTAGTTGTAATTTTCAGACCTAACACACGCAGAAGTCACTTATTAGTAGGGTTAATTACATATCTGTATATTAGTTGTGTTTGTAAAAATCAAGCAATTCCTTAGGTTTTTGTGCAAGGCTTAGATAAGGTGCATTTGAAAATCCTTGTGAATTAGCAAAACCTATTTAATTAGATTATTTATTTTTTTTGGGGGGGGGCGGGCAATACCTTTGTGAATCCTGTAAACGTTAATGTAACCATTTTGAAAATGTAAATAAAGGTATATTAATGAGAAGGCCAAATTTCACACCCACTGGTTTTCAGGATCTTACCCCATAACAGTCTGAGCATAGATGTCGGCATTCTCCTATCAGATGTGTATATTTAGTATTTTTTATGATCTGGCCTGACAGCGCAGTTGCCATCTATTATGTGAGTACAACCAAGAGAGGGCTTTGGCTCTGCCCACACGAGCCCCTACACAACCCATTATAAATCTGGTCCCCCTGGCAGACCAAGCTCCACCTCCAGCAAGCATGCGCTTGCCTTAGTTCAGACACAGCACCACGCGAGCCCCTACACAACCCATTATAAATCTGGTCCCGCTGTCAGACCAGGCTCCACCTCCAGCAAGCATGCGCTTGCCTTAGTTCAGAACCATTTGTTCCCTTGCCTCAGTAGATCTGTTTCTGCCAAAGCGTTTGTGCCCCATGCACAGCTGCAAAGGTGCAGTTTGTCCGCATTTGTTTTCCTGAGGACTATGCGCATGCTGCACTTTTGCAGTTGCTCATTTCTCAAACACTGAAAGACCTAACCCCTAAAAAATTATGATTTCCCCCTTCGCTCTGCTACAGGGAAAACGTTACTGCACCTTTCTATGTGGGACTCATATTTATGACAATGTGCTATAACTGTAACAAAGTTCCTGTTCCCATACGTGATGGACAGAGAAGCAAGTGCGCTATCGTATTGGTTAAGTTACATGAGTCCTGTATCATTGTATCTCCTATTCTGGATTAGTGCCTTCTGGACAGTAGACTGTTCTGTAATTAAAATGTAGTATACTGCTTTTTTGTACAGTTTTGTTTTAATAAAACTTTTTTTTTAATTTGTGTTTATTTTAGTATTGTATCTATTAGAAAATAAAAATGTATAACTGAACATAGGTGTTCCTGTTTTATTTATTTGTGTTTCATTTATTAGCACATAATAGAAAATTAAAAAAACATAATTCAGCACATTCTAAAATAGATTAAATATTGATTGCTTTTCTGTGTCAAGTGCTGACGGTTCTTTATGTCCTGCTAGATGGTTTTCTACTACAATACTGTGCTTAATGTATTTGAATTGATGAATAACAGTGAATTACGGGTATATTTTTCACCAAGGGGATCTGAGTGACATCAAGTCGACAACTCATGGTTCCCTGACCCCTTTCTGGCAGGGAATGTGGCTGCACCAAAGCAGTGGGCCTGGATGGGTTTAAAAAATGGGACAGAATAGGAATCACTCAACTTTGGGATGTCTAGTTGGGGACCCACATTCGGACGTTCCAGGACCTCCAGAAGGAGTATCAACTCTTGAGTAGCCAATTTCACAAGTACCAACTATTATGCCACACCCTTGCAGTCCACATCCCCTTAGATGCGGATGGAAGTTCCTGACTTTATTCCTCTAGAGGCTAAGCTACTAACTGGGAGGCTTCCCACTGGTGCAGTCCCACAAGTTTTCCATTCCCGGGTCATTCACTCCCCTGAGCAATTTGCGAGGCTGAAGCCGAGGTGGGAGACTGCTCGGATGGTCGCCCAGGAACTCGCCATCGCCACACGCCTTTGGCTTATCCAATGCCGCTATCTCCATCTAACCTTCATGACCCCTCAGCGGCTTCATTGGGCAGGTAAGATTTCTCAGGCTAATTGTTTCCGCTTCTTGTTGCCGGACATGGACTGTTTTTTTCCTGTTTACAGTAAATCGTGATGCACAACAGTTACCTTGCCATGGATCGATGTGCTCGCTCTTCCATTCTAATAATAATCTTAATTCATTTGCATATACATTTTTGACATTATGATTGCTACCCCGGGGTTTGTTGCATCCATAGATATTCCCATACATTTTAGCATTTTCTTAATATAAGCCAACCATATTTTATTCCATAGTGTACATCAAGGGCGCAGGGGGCTCCCTTCAATTCTATCTTCCAGATATGGGAGGGCCAATTCCTTATGAACCATGCAGGTGGATGTACTTTTTGGTACTGCTAACAACCTCTTTACAAGACTCTTCTCAATTATCTGTAAGCTGTGGCGATCTGCATAGCCCCAATTACCAGAGCCATGTATAGCTGCCGGAATACATTTACTTGAATAGCACATGCACATTTCTTTAAGTGGCTTATTGCCAGATCTAATATGCTCTCAATATTCTTCCTCATAGCTTGTTCCTTTGTAACATAGAGGCGGTTCCAATTTCCCTTTTGATCATACAGCACACCCAAAGAAGAAAATGTATCAACTTTTGATAAAACACCACCTTTTAACATGAATTTACAGGATTTGCCTGCTCCCTTCCCACAGACCATGCTGAAAGTTTTTGATAAATTCACTTTCAAATTTAAATCATCCAAAAAATGAACAAATGCGTCCAGCAACTTCTGAAGTCGCCAGGGAGTTATTGCTGGCAGGACGGTGTCATCCGCATATAGGCAAGCAAGAATGTTTTGTGAACCAAACTTGGGAATATCAGCTTATGTTTGGAGAACTGCTTTTTCCAGACCATTAATATATAGATTGAATAAAAGAGGGGCCAGGACACAGCCCTGTCTTCACTCTCTTCTATTCCTAAAGGGCTTGGAGCATTCCCCTTCTGGGCCAAAGTGAACACAAAAAGTGGTTTGTTGATGTAACTGGCTTACAGGTGTTCACACCCATAGATTTCATAGAACTCCAGAGTCTAGCCTGACTCACAGAGTCAAAAGCGCTGCTCAGGTCCATGAAATTCTGACAGATGAGGCCCTTCTTAGCTTCGGTGTATTTACCAATTATTAACTTCAAGTGTCATCTCTGCTCCTTTGTGGCCAGATCTTTTCTGAAGCCGAATTGGAGAGTCGAAATAATCGAATTGTGGTCTGCTCAGCCCTCCAGTTTCTCTAATATAATCTTGCCTAAAATGTTAATATAGGGCTCTAAGAGAAATTGGTCGATAACGATGTGGATCAACCCTCCCCTCCTTAAAAAACTGGCACCGTAATAGACTCAGACCAGGTTTGTGGGAATAGGCTGTCTGTTGTTGAGTTTAAAACATTAGTTTGAAAGTGGTACCTATAGATCTATATTGCCTTCATACACTTCTAAAGGGGACTCCATCTGGGCCTGATAACTTTGCTAAGGGAATTTTTCTTAAGGCTGAAAGCACATCATCCATATTAAATAAGATCCATCCCATATTCTGGTCCCTCTGTGAGGAGTTATATGATACACAGTTCTCCTCTATAATCCACTGTGCTTCTGTTACCCTAGCACTAAGGGTAGGGACCATACCAGAGTCAAAAAGGAGAAGTAATAACTCTCCAGAGTAAGATATTATCCTTGGTGGCACTAGCTGTCACAAGTTTATTCCCTGCTCCTTGCCTCAGAATACTTTTCCTCTCAGATATTACTTTGTTATATATTTCTTTTGCTTCCCATAATCACATGTATTTGTTTTGGTATAAATTACAGTGCAATTCTGAGGTTATCCTGCACCTGCCTACACTTCTTGTCAAACATAGCACTCTGACAATACTGCTTCCTGTTATTAGATGTAGTAAGTAGGAGCCCTGTAGCTCTGCAGATATTCTCAAAAGTGGAGATAACCTGGGTAGGGGAGGGATGCACATGAAAGCATTGATCACAGTCAGCTGCAGTTAAACCCATTAAGTCAGCTAAAATCTTTTCCGGGTTAATCCCAGACCACTTTAATCGATAACCATTCTTTCTATGAGCCACCATATTACCTCTTTTTAACAGATGGATGGCTTCAGGGACAGGCTTATTCAGTACCGTAGATACACATTGTGATTGCTCCAAGATGTGTAATTGATTCTACGTTCACTTGTAAAAGGAATCAAGTTATCTGAAACTGTAATACGGTTAGTATTAGAAAAGGTCCATCTTGCACGAAAAAATTAGCAACCTGTTAAGAGTAGTAGTACTTTTCTCGTCAACTACCAAATGTGCATTACGCCTTAATAAAAGAGTACTCAGAGCTTCTACATACTGGTAGTGTACAAAATGAAACTGACCATCCCCCAAGATGTCTTCCATACCATGTACTTTTTTTTAGCATGTTTCATGTGCATTAACATCCCCTGCCACACAGGAAATAACCTATTTTATTGTTAGGGGTAACCAATTTTTCTAGCTGCTTCACCCACAATGTTAGTGTTGTAAATGTGTTGTTATAAAAGTTCCCTTTTGCAGATTTGCTCAGTAGTGCCAACTCTGCCCAAAAGCTCAGGTTTATAAAAACAATATTGCAAGGGAACAACTGATATTCCACATTTTGAGTAGGGGTAATAATTTACTGTATTGGTGCCATACCTCACAAAAGCAGGGTCTCTGAAATTAATAATACGTCACCTTTACAAGATTTCCCCAACATCCCTATCCAAAATGCGATCTGCTAGCTGTGGAGCTTTACCCAATCTATTAGATATTCAATGTACCAATTTATTTCTCAATGAATTGTCAGATTCATTTAGATTGGGGCTAGGATGGAACACCTTTAAGGATAATTACACAAGGATTTGCTTTCGGGAGTAAGTGTACTACTTGATTATCCTGTACCATCTCAGGGGATACGTTGGCAGGCACGCACGCCTCATTTGGTATTAGGATGTCTTGCGTGTGACTGACTCTCTTGAATACCCTCTCCCTTACCGGTTTAACCTGGTCCTGTACCTTGTGCTTGGTGTTGTATTTTATGGTTTTGGGGGCAATATTTCCTGACAATGGGGTAGCAGATAAGTCATGGCAATACAGTAATAATTTTGACTAGCTAAATCACTCTGATTTCGTACATTCACAATTTTCATAAGATCATTTAAAACACTTCCCATCAATGTTAACTTGGACATAATTGCCATAAACATTTGTTTCACAAAGTCCTTAAGGAAGGCTACATAAGTATCACTGATATCGGGCAAGGGAGCGCAGTCCAGGGTTGCATTTGTATTGAACCAGTTTGTAATCTGGCTAGCTACCTGATTAGTCCGTCAACCAGATGAAATTCCCTCTTTTACGTTCCAGTTCTTTTATTTTTGGGGGGAGGTGAGGCACTGATATTAGTTTGGTAAGTAAATCCTACATTGATTTTGCAGACATCCTCAAAGAGTATGATCTTGGATTCACAAACTTAGGTTTGTGTAATTACGTTGCCATCTGTCCTCTGGGCCGCTCAGCGGTGTTGGGAACCCTGGACTATTAGGAGATTCACAACTGATGTAGCCAGTCTTCCTGCCACACTTCCAGTCTTGGAGTTGATGATATCCATTGCAGTAGATAGATAATTTGTGATGAAAGCTTTAGGGCATCTATCTTTCATTCTTTGATAATTATGCAGGTAGTTTCCTCTTGGCCATATTAGAAAGTGTGTTCAATAATATGATCTACATTAGGTACAGTTCAGTAAGATATAAACAAACAAATCAACAAAATAAATGCTGCACCTTAGAGGGGTGGGCCAGTCCTGCTCTTGGCCTGGTCTTTGCCAAGGAAAATTCCACACTACGAGAGGGCACATCACGCTTCCTGAAAATATAGTTAATAAACTATGGCCCTGATTTATACTTTTGGTGCAAAACTCCACCAATTCAGTTTTGCACCAAAAAGTTTAGCACCTGCTTGCACCATTTCTGTGCACCAGCCAGGCACCATATTTATGGAATGGTGCAAGCTGGTGCAAAGGCTAGGCTAGTGGCAACAAAAAAAAATGACTTTAGTCCGGTTGGGCTGGCAGTATGGAAGCAGGGATTTTTGCACTAAAAAATGACGTTAGGCAGGTTAGAGTAAGAAAAATGACTCTAACCTGCCTAGAGTCATTTTCTGATGCAAAACCATCCATACCACATGACTCCTGTCTTAGAAAAGACAGACGTCATGCCCACCAACCCAATGGCCAGCACAGGGGACCAGGGTCCCCTGGGGCATGGCCAGTGCACCCAGTGCCATGTAGGGGGGGAGGGGCATTTCAGGGCCCCCCCAATGGCGCTTTAAAAAATAAAATACTTACCTGTACTTACCTGGGGAGGGCACCTGTGGGCTTATACCATGGAAATAGGCCCACAGGTCCCCTAACTTCTGCCCTGACCCGGGCATTAAAAAAGCTTAAGCTTTGCCCCCATTTTTTACTTCTCCTCCTTCCCGTGCACCATTTTTGCACAGGAGTATAAATATGGCGTTAAGGCCATAGTCATTTTTTGCACTGGAACGCCTACCTTGCATCTCATTAAGGCAAGGTAGGTTTGAACTTCCAAATGATGACTTTAACTCCATAAATTTGGCGCTAGACGTGTCTAGCACCAAAGTATAAATATGGAGCTAGTTTTCCACTGAAGTAGAGTAAAAAACAAATGATGCTAATTCAGTGCAAACAGAGTATAAATATGCCTCTATATACGTGGGCAGTTTGAGCACACCCTGACCTAAAGCAGCATGTGGAGTGAGGGGGCCCCATAGGGGCATTCTCTTGATTGGGTGGCCACAATATGGACATCATGTTGCAGCAGCCATTATAGGATTTGGGGACATGTTCCCCATTGAAATGCATGTAGTGGACACCTGTTTTTGAGGGTCACAGAAAAGGGGCACATTTAAATGTTATCAGATTTTAGCCACAACTGAGAAGACTTACCTGCCTATCTGCCACTCATGGTATCCTGCCTGGAAGGTTTCAACCCCTGGACTTCATTTGCCATTTTACGTACTGGTGTTATCATTGCAAAGACAGGAGATGTATGTATCTAACACCCACCTGAATCGCTCCATGTATACTGACATGCCGCCTATTGTTTCTCCGGCTCTAGGGTGAGTCCAGATGTAGCTTCCCTATTCTCCATCACCAGCTTGTGCAAGAAGCCTCCCTGGCCACCCTCGCCCATTTTATCCTCACACCCATATTGTGGGAGTGAAATGGAGCCAAACTCTCCTTCCCCAATACCCCCAACGTGTGAAGGTCCAACAATACGGACGGGGGGGAGGTTTGAACACTAATACAGGAGACGGACACATTGTAATCTCATATCAAATTAGCTAAATCACAGGATACCCTAATAAAGTCTCCCTGCCCTTTCGAGCACCAGTGTACGTGCCGGGGAAAGGGGCTGCCAGTGCCTGATAGTCTTTAGCAAATACCAAAGATCTAATAGTCATTGACCTGTTCGGAGCGGCTCCAGAGGAGGGATGCTGGAAGTGTGCAAGCTCCTCCCCATCCATTGTCTCCGTATCCCAGGAAGAGGGATGCCTGTTCCCACACAACCTGGTGTTGAAATCCCCCGCCCATCCTATCAATGTCTCTTCATGTGGCTGTCTTGAAAGCTTCCTAAATCCATCTCTAGCTCTTCAATTAAGGTGATCAGGTGAGAGTCAAAAACAAAAGCTGCTGTACATATTAACCAGGATCACACCAAAGCTATACGAGACCTGCATTAACAGCTGATAATTAGGCCTAATATGTATTACTCTAATAGATAAGCTGGTTAATTTAACTGAGTGTAAGATAGCTAGTTCTTCCTTAGCTCTACCTGCATGAGAGGGAGTGACATCACGGCACAAGGTAAGGTACCCGTTAACACTAAACATCTCAATGGCCCAGGTCCCTTGCAATAATACAATACCTGCTTTATTAATTCTAAACAATAACCAGGATTTCAGAGTTTGGAATAAACCCCAGCTATGTTCCACAAAATGATTCTCAACCCTCTCTGCCCAGCCCTTTCGTTCTCTGAGCTGGACTTGGGAGCTGTAGAGGACGTTATGGACCCCCGGCCCCCTCTCAGAAGGACCACGTAGCCCGCCCCGTTGCTGTCAGGAGTATGTGATAGTTGGCACCTGTTAGTAAAATGTTAGTCCAAGTCCTCTACTGAAGCAAGAGCCTCAACAGAGTTCCGAACCTCAACATTGTACAACTGGTTCACAACCTTCAGGCGGCATGCCTTTTTCTAGCCTATAAAAATAACCTAATGGTAATACATGAATAGCACTGTGTCAAGGGCAGATTATAGAAAAACCTAAATAGGGAGTTGACTGTGTTGGGAGACTTAAAATTAACAATTATGCAGTCCCCACACTTCCATTTTATCAGGAGCAACCCAAGGTGTTCGTCGGACCATTAAAATTTAGGGGCATATTTATACTCTGCGCCGGATTTGCCTCTTTTTTTTATTTTTTACGCAAATCTGGCGCAAACTTAACTTCATATTTATATTGTGCCGCTAGACATGTCTACCGCCAAAATATTGGAGTTAAAGTCATTTTTGTGTCTGCAGAAAACTAGATTACATCAATGAGATGCAAGGTAGGCGTTCCCGGGCAAAAAATTACTCTTAGGGCCAGATTTATACTTTTTGGTGCAAAGCTGCACTAACACAGTTTTGCACCAAAACGTTTAGCACCTGCTTGCACCATTTCTGTGCACCAGCCGGGGACCATATTTATGGAATGGTGCAAGCCGGTGCAAAGGGTAGGCTAGCGTAAAAAAAAAAATGACGTTAGTCGGGTGGGGCTGGCGGTATGAGGGAAGGGGGTTTTGCACCAAAAAATGACGTGAGACAGGTTAGAGTAAAAAAAAAAAAAAAAAAAAAAAAAAAAAAAGAGACTAACCTGCCTAGAGTCATTTTCTGATGCAGAACGATCCATACCACATGACTCCTGTCTTAAGAAAGACAGGAGTCATGCCCACCACCCCAATGGCCAGCACAGGGGACCAGGGTCCCCTGGGCATGGCCATTGCACCCAGTTCCACGTAGGGGGGCCCATTTCAGGGCCCCCAATGACACTTGAACAGCCAACGCGTTTCATATATTCCTCACAATACAATTGTCTGTTTGCATGGTATAGAACATGTTTTGCACGGGCTTATCACTTCCATTAACGTGTTGGTACACAGTATATTTTTTCTCTTGATTTACTTCCATAATTTGTATTCTTACACTTACCTATATAGTTACATCTTTTACGCAATGGACAGCATAGTATACATATGTGTTTCTGGTTGCATTACAGCCCTGAAGAAGCCCTTCTGTTGGGCAAACCGCGTTGGCTGTTCATCCTGAATATCATTCATTTTGTCCATGGAATTGCAAGAACACAAGGCTGTCTTATTTTTTTACTCTTGGTCCTAATTCATTTCACCTACGGAATTGTGTGGAATCAACACTTCGGACTTGTAATGAAATATTAAAAAGAAAGGACTGTTCATTTGTACTGTCAGAACATCGGACTTTTTCTTCTTCTTGTATTATATATTTACTTGCAAATATTGCGATGCACCGCCTTTTAGAGTGTTTTCCAGTGGGGCTGTCTCAGCCCTGTTTAGTTCCTTCTTGCAGCAGGAACTTTGGTGAAGTTGCACGCTTACTGAAACCTAATAGCAGTATTATTGTTCTCTATTTGTATTCTCTTACTATTGGGTATTAATAGGGATGGTGCGTTGTCTATGAGCTTGCTGCAACCCTTGTTTGTTTGTTTTATCATCAGTGAGATCGGCAGCAGTGGACCCAGCGAGCTCTCAGGAGCCGGGGGACATCGTTGGCTCCAGACACCCACCTCAGGTGGGGTCGGGTGCGATGGGTGCAGTGGTTACTGGAGGTGTCAGGTTTTCTCTCACCACAAGGCTGTGCGAGAAAGGGCCTGTGTGCGGCTGCTGCAGGTGTCTTGGGTGAGTCCAATATGAGTGAGAACACACTGGATGCGGTCTCTGGGGACCCAAGTTGGCATCATTGGTTGGCTTAACCTCAGGTCGTGGGCGTCGAGTGCAGTGGTCACTTCTAGTGTTGGGTCTTTGGGGTTCCAGCAGCTACAGTCTTTTCCTTGGAGTTTCTTGTTGCAGAACAGGTGTGCTACTCATGGTAGACTTGAGCCTTTATTGAAGGCTAGACAAATTGGCATCCTGGGCAGTGTCCTTCGAGTTCAGCAGGCAGTCCGGCGTGATCAGCTTCTTCTTCTTTGCCTCTTCTGCGAATGCAACTCTTTCTCTGACTTCTAGGTTTCCGGAGTGCCACCTAAATACCAAATATAGGGGCATTACTGGGAGTGCCAGGCGGTAGCCAGTGGGTTGACCACCGTTAGGGTGACTACACCCTTCTTATGACCACTTCCGCAGGGAAGTGGGCATAACCCTAACCCTACTGGCCTTACTCCTTCCAAACAAGATGGAGGAATTTAAAAAGTAGTGTCCACTTCAGTTCATCCACCTTAGGGGTGGGACTGGCGTGAAGTGGGCACTCCTCCTAATCTGCCTAATTTTCTTGTCTGTGCTGCCACCAAAAGGGGGCGTCAGGACAAGGGGGTTGGTCATCTCCCTCATTTTGAGAGACCTGGGTTACATTACAAAGGCGGCAAGGCCTTTCAAGCTTCCCGCCCTAGAATATCCATCCTGCTTGGGTGAGATAATAACACCTCTGCCAAGTGCAGGCTTTTGTCTCAGGCCAACGCGTCTGTAGTGGCTGAACTACTAGGGACTTACAGTGGTAGCTGAAGAGTTTGCCAATTATGTAAAACAACTGTGCAGTTTTGGGGAAAGCGATCCGGCACTGGGGACCTGGTTAGCAGGGACCCAGTGAACTAACAGTTGAAGCCAAATCAGAAACCGGGCAAAAAAAAAGTGGGGGCAAACCATGTCAAAAAGGGTGCTTTTATACAGGTTTCATCTAGGGAGTATCCTGTAAACTTGAGGTCCCCCACCTTACCCCACACTCAGATTGCTACAGCATCTATTCTAGGGAAGTATTGCCAAGCTCAGGCCACTGAAACGTGGTGCAGAGAGCGGACTTCATAGCTCCCGCAGTTGCAACCTCAGCTGGGACTGCTGCTGGTACTACTGTCACCGGCTGTGCAGACAGAATTGAACTCAATTTAAATAGTTTGCTCTCAACTCTCCTCAGGCAAACCACAATGGGATTGAGATTATCGACCAAAAGTTCTAGCACCTTTTTACATAAAACATCTGTTAAGTCCATGAATTTGTCCCTATCCTCAAATCCTTCACCCATCAGTGTGGGAAAGGTTTATAAACAAAGCCTTTTTGACTTGACCCCGCAGACCACACTCTCCCTTTTGCCCGTTTTGCCCCTGATTTTAGCTCCCTGTTACTGGTCCTGGGTTTTTCCTCCCTGAGGGAACTCAGGCGGACCATGTTCCACGGTTTTAGATGAAGAGACTAGCCCGGCTTCCGCTGGCTGAGTGGTCACATTGGGGTTTGCCACAATTGCAGAAACATCCTTTATGGCTCCCATATTATTGGTCAGGACTGAGGGGGCTGAATAGAGCAACATCCCACATTCAGCCAGCTCAATCTTCATATTGAGGACACCCACTGATGTCTGTAAAAAAAAACATCTGTTGCTCTGGAATATCTGGGAGCCGGTGTGGGAGGGCTACCTAGCACCTCAGTTAACTTATGCTTCCCCCTTATTGAAATTAAAATAAATGCAGCTGTAGGTTCAAGAGGAAGGAGAAAATCACCTCTACCTTTTTGAAGGATGAAAGGGAGGTGGCTCAGCCCAGCCTCTGATGGGCGCAGACTGGCCAGGTCTTCGCCCAGGCGTGTGCTCAGGTGCGTCCCACACTGCAGGAGCCCGGCACGCTAAAAAGTGCTTCTCATTTGTTGGAGCTCTCTTCCTGGGCTGGTGTTCCCTACTGGGTGCTGTAGTCCGTGGTGCTGGCCCCTGGCAGTGTGTGTGGCAAATTACGAAGACCCAAGAGCACCGGGAGCCTTGTGCGCTAAAAAAGCGCTTCTCAATCGTTTGAGCCCTCCTCCTGGGCTCGTGTTTCCAGCTGGGGGGGAGGGGCTCTAATCCCTGGTGCTGGCCCCTGGCAGTAGGTCCGGCATATTACAAAGACCCCTCGTCAACTCAATATTGGAGAGCAGGAACAAAATTATGTTTCTGGATACTCTTAAAAGGGAGAAAATTAAAATAAATAGTTAAATAAATCATTAATTCTTTATTTTAATGTTCTCCCATTTCAGAGTGTCACATTTACAGACAGCTAGCATCTTGCTCTCAGTGTGACATATTTATAACTGAGAAATACATTTTGTTTTAAATCAGAGAAATCTAAAGTGAAGTAAAAGGTTTATATGGAAAACTGTCTTAATATTTTTCACCACTTCCAATTAACCCAAATTACAGCTTAATGTTTTCTGAAGGATATTTCTTCACTTAAATTTCTCTCATGTAAACAAATGGCTGTATTTTTCTGTTATAAATAGTGTTATGGAATATGTGTTAACAGAAAGGGAACTCTGCAATTAAATTTTCTCCTATTTCAGTGATGCCTTTACATACAGCAGGCATCATGCTCCCGGTGGGCAGTAGACACATATTTATAACTGAAAAATACAGCCATGTATATATATATATATATATATATATTTTTTTTTTAAAGGGACAAATTTAAAGTGCAGCATTTTTTTTCCCATATTATGAACATTTTTGCAAAACATTTTTCTGCACTTTAAGTTTTCCCATTTAAATAATGGTTGTATGTTTATATTATACTTGTAATGGTACCACATATGGAGAAAGGTATGTCCTGTGCCACAAGTACATACGACACAGGCTCCCAGTCACCCATAAACACATATCCCACTCATACGCACACACGTTCATACATCCCCACAGTCCATGCTATCAGTGACACACATGGCAGATGCGCCCTTAGTCAAATTATTTTGCTCAAACCACAGTATTAGACTCACTGGACATTAGCTTTAAAGTCAATGAAGCGGAACGTAGGGGTGTATGGTAACAATGTGCATGTTAATTGGACTTTAGTAACTCACAATGATTTTTATTGATCAGAAGTAGCTCTCACTACAGAAAAGGTTGGAGCCCACTGGTCTAACGTTAGTCCATTGGACACACTGCCAACTGGAAAACACTCCAAATAAACAGCATGTTTTGCAAACACCTTTTTTCTATTTTGGTTTAAGGTGAATGAATAAAGACTGATAAGCAATGATTTCAAGGGATTTAGAAAACAATGAAAAAAGACCACTGAAATCCACAAAAACAAACACCAAAAACAGGACAGCCTACTGATATTGTACCCCAGGGGTGTTTGTTGGGAAAGACTTTCCTGATATTTAGTAGCAGTGTGACAACTGGCTGTGATGATTGTTGCTAGTGTCTTTGCAAACTTGAGATTAGGGTGTAATTAAGTATAAGAGTTTTCTTAGGATGGTTGTGGTGTGGGCTAACTCAAGAGAGGGGTAGCGATTACCCTGATGATGATCGGTGAAAAAGCTTCAGGACAGAGAGTGATAATTTGGCCCTACTTAGTGCCCATGATGAGCAGGCATTTTTTTTTTAGACTCATTGACTGCAGAGAACTCACTAGACTGGTCGCCAAAGAAGTTCAGAGGGACAAGTAGCATTAGTGGCAAAATTCATACTTAGAGCATAGACTTCAATGCTGAAGGCAGACATGAATTTGTGACAAAGTTCAGGGAGGCAGCATGCCTCATGGTAGAACTCACTACCCTCTTGCAGATTATTAACAGTTCTTTGATCGAATTGCCATCTTTGTAATGCAGGGCTGAAGGCAGTGCTCTTTCTGGTAGATACTCTATCTAACCACTGATTGCTCACCTATAGAATATTCCTCAGCCACCAGACTGGATCTGGAAACTTTTCATAGCAGTGCTCCTGCGTGCCTTTAGGGGTTACCAGGAGGCTCCATGTTGGACTTGTTCAACCCTGGCACTGATGGAGCTTCGCACCGTCAGTTTCTTGGCTTCACTCTTTCTGTGCCCTAGGACACGGAGCACAAAACAAATGTCTAGACCAGTGCGCAGCTCTCCAATTTGATACTTTTTCAGATGATAAAATGAGACCACTCTACAGAAGAGAGAGGTGGGAGGGCAGTGAGGAATCTGCGGTTAGAATTTCCAGCAGAAGTTACCTTCAGTTACACTCTTTCTGGTACAGGCTATCTAATCGCAGATTCCTCACATTTTGAATACTTTCCCAGGCATCAGAGAGCAATTTAAAAAGTTCTTAGTAGTACCTGTGTGCAATGCTAGGTGGCACCATCTGCTGTGCGCTGATGTCAATCTGCACCAGATGTGACACGCAGGGGCTTATTTAGATACCACCAATGAGGTCTAACAGTTGCTTTCTTAACACTTCAACACACAGAGGCAGAGCCAATCAAATTGGCACTAAAAGTGCTGAGATTCCTAAAATGGGACTTTTTAATGGGAATGGGATTTTTAAATGTGAAGACCACCAATTCACAGAACGGCGAGGTGGTAGGTTCTGTGAGGAATGTGCAGTTACATAAAGTCTGTACCAGAAAGAGCATAACTTGTTCTTCTGCTAAAGACTTCTAACCGCTGATTTCTCTCCTTTTGAACGGATACCCAAGCAATACCTTTTAGGAAGGAGGAGGGAGGAGGAGTCCCAAGGAGGAGGAGTCCTGAGGAGGAGGAGTCCTGAGGAGGAGGAGTCCTGAGGAGGAGGAGTCCTGAGGAGGAGGAGTCCTGAGGAGGAGGAGTCCTGAGGAGGAGGAGTCCCGAGGAGGAGGAGGAGGAGTCCCAAGGAGTCCCGAGGAGGAGGAGGAGGAGTCCCAAGGAGTGAGGAGGAGGAGGAGGAGGAGGAGGAGGAGGAGGATTTCCGAGGAGGAGGAGTCCCGAGGAGGAGGAGTCCCGAGGAGTCCCAAGGAGGAGGAGTCCTGAGGAGGAGGAGGAGGGGGGCTCGGGCTCAACTGTCACTTGTCAATCTCCAGGCAGGGAGGAGTACATTGAGTACTTTCAGATGCAGAACTCCTCCTTGCTGCTGCAACAGAACATCCCCCTGAAGCAGTAGCTTGAATGAAGGACAGATGCTTATGCCCAGGAGGTAACAGTCTCCTGGCCCAATCTGGAGCCACTGGGATGACATGACCTTGTTCCTAATCTTCTTCGGAACTTTGGGTGGGAGAGGCACAGGAAGAAAGGTGTACACAAGTCCCTTGGCTCCACTCTAACCAGAATGTGTCTCCTAGAGACAGCTCTCTTGGAAACTCAAAGTTTTGGTCTTGCACATTCTCGACAGTGGCAAAAAGATCGAGCCAGTGCACTCCCCACTGCTGGAAGATGCCCTGTGCCACCTCAGGGTTCAATCACCATTCATGATCTGCCACACACTCTCAGTTGAAATTGTCCACACAGGTGTTTAAAGATCCCGCTAGATGTGTCATGATTAGGCACGGACGCTATAGCCAACTCCGGAGGCGGAGAGCCTTGTGGCATAGGACCACACTACCACCTGCTGTTTGCAGTACCATATGGGTGAAAACCTACACTGGCCTCTTTGATGGAAGGCAGAAAAGCACTCAGAGCCAGATGAACGGCCTGCAAGTCCAACAGACTGACGTGGAGTCAGGTCTCTACCAGACACCAGAGTTCTCTGATCTCCGCCTCTCCTCGAAGACCTCCTCAAACCAGCACTGATGCATTAATGACCACTACCAGCCCTGGCTGGGGCACAGAGAGGAGTCTACTGTTGGTCTATTTGCAGTTAAGGAGCCACCACTGCAGATCTCCTGCAGTGCACTCTGAAACATGGAAGGAATCCAACAGGTTTCCTTGGTGCTCAGCCCACTGGGACTTAACCACTGCAGAGCCTGCATATGTCACCTGATGTAGTCGACAAGAAGGTTGCAGGAGGCTGAGGCCAAGGACTTTCAGAAACCCTCTAACTGAGACCCAGGAGAGAGATGAAAACACTGAAATCATACCCGACTGTCCTGGACTCGTTGCAACCGAGGCCCTAAACTTCACTGTATCCAGGACAGCTCCTGTGACAGAAACCTTCTGCATCTTGTTGAAAGTTCAATTGTGTGCTACCATATATTTTTGGATACGTTTTGCAGGGCGTACTCGTGTGTTCTGAATATGCATTATGTATCCATGGACGCAATAATATGAGTTGTGGTATAGGGAGTTATAAGGTTTTTGTTGTCTACAGTTCATATGGCTTTTGAAGCGCCTATTCACAAACTGCATTTAGTAGTACTCCAATTTTACTACAAAATGGTATTCACAAACATACTTTACTATAGAGAGTCTCTGCAATCATGACAGAGATCTCCGTATGTTACAGTATAAGGAAAAAAAATAACTATTAAACTTTGAAAAAGTTAGTAAAAATACAGTAAATGTTAATGTACATTAATGTTATGCATTTACTTTAGATGCAGAAAAAATGCTACAGTACTATTAACTTGTGAATATAATCTTTAATTAGTTAAACTCTATTAAACTAAATTAAAATGATTTTCTGAATTTTAAATAAGCAAAATAAATTCACACTTACAGTAAAAGGATTTTTTATCATGCATTAATAATTGTTAAGTGCGGTATAGAATTATGTAAAAAAAAAAAATAATTGTATTACAATTAAATGATATTACTTATAATTAAATACATTTTATTTGTACATATTTTTACATTGAATTATATTTTTAATTATTGTAAATCACTTTTTTCTGATGGGGTTTTATTTTGAGTCCGTACCGCCATTATTTTGTATGGGAGGGAGTTGCAGCATCAGCGGTTGGCCATGTGTGGATTTAGACTTGCTCTTGTTTCTTTTTGGCAGTTGTAAAATACACTTGGAAATTTGGCTCCACCTGCTGTTTAAGTGGTGGAGCTGTGCAAGTCTACACTTTTGAGTAACTTCACTCAGATTTAGTGAGTAGCCAAAAGTAGTAAAGTTACTCAAAAATGTACACGTGCAAATTACTCACAAGTGTAAGTTACCTTTATGCATATCCCAGACATTGGTTCAATCAGACTGTCACTTTAAACAAGGCCTTCTCTTGTCTGGCCCTGAGGAGGTGGAATCTTATTTATTTTTTTAAAAATGTCCAGACAGAAACTTATCCAGATCAACCGGGAAATCTTGGCTTTCACAAAAAAAACTTGACTTGAAGATTCTCCGCTTCAGCAAACACCTCTCAGTCTAACTGACCTACTGCTCCTGATCTGATGCACTTTCTTGTGTACATGTTTACACCACAGCTCACGCTGCTGGGTCCATGCTATAAACATGATGCAAATCAAAATAAATACATTTCCTTCATGGCGCTTTACAGTCTCTGGTAAATCTGTGTCTACCCACTTTGCATCAGTGAAAAAAGTAGTAAGAAGATATGTAGAACATAATCCATATAGCTGTGTCTCTCTTCATAGCAACTTTAATAAACAGCATGACGACTTTGGAAACCCTCCATCCCCAAGCTCTTGGTGAAGGAATACGTGGAATGTTATGTTCTTTCACGATGCTTCTGCAAAGTGCCTGCTAGCTGCTCCAAGGCGCTCTGCTAAGCCATAGCAAGTAATCCAGGAAGTAGTGACTGTCTCCACTGATCTGTGCTATTAATGCTCATAGTGCACTTAAACAGTAACTGCATGATGTAAGAGAGCGGCTCATGGTATTCCCCACTTTACAATACATCAGGCGTGTCAGCGCATTGCTTGTAAGATATTCGTTATGGACACACCGATTAAAACGCACAGCAGACCCAACATTTGATTTTTTTTTTTAATTTTGATAATTCAACCTGCAAATATGATACAATATTACAGTTGTGTATTGTACAATATAAATCATCAAAAACTTTACAATTCATTACAAGCATCTTTGGATTTTAGCTCTCATTAAGGGCAATCAAAGTTTATTACACCAGTTCATAGAATACTGCTTTATATATACAAACATATATACAGACAGACAGACAGACCGACCCACCACATTTACAAGCCAGTGCACACTTGGGTAAAAGAAAGAACATTTTTCATATGTCCGGTGAAACTAAAGACTTTCAGGTGACATCATTCCAGGAACAAACAGATAAACTGCGATTAACATGGAGAGACCGAAAATGATGATGATGAGAACATGTCAATCAAAATATCCTTTAACACACACCACAATAAAACTTCTAAATTAAGCAGATAGTCAAGATGTATGTTTTCTTTCTGTTTTCCTTTCAATGAACATGAGAACTGTTCTATACCAAACACAGTGTTTTAGGTTTTGTGAAGTACATGACATTTTTTGCTTGAGTCGATTAGAAGGAAGGCCATTGCCTATTAAACTATTGTGCAATTGTGTGAACCCAGGCAGAAAACCTGCCTAAATTCAGAGAATATGACAAAGTACCCTCGAACTATTTTCTTATTTGTTAGAATCCTCAAAAAATTAATACAGGCCCGTATTACCGTCCACAATTTATGAGTGACAAAAAATGATAAAATATAGGTATAGAGACGTCTGCCAGGCTTGAACATAGTTAAAAAAAAAAAAAATAAAGCACAAGTAACATCTATTTTATCATAAAACCACCTCCAACGTGCTCTCAAAAATGTCGTTTATTTAATAAGGCACTAGAGACACTGCCGCGCAGCGACAGACAAGTGTGAACTGCACATTTCTCTAAACTAGCCCCAACTTGGCAGCAAGTGCCACATGACATGGGGAACATGGTGATCCGAGTGTTCCCTTGAAGAAAAGACATCGTGATCCGTTTCCACCTATCAAGAATGAGCTACAAGTATATGGCAAACAGCTACTCTCCTTGCAGAACCATCACAGGGGCGGATGACTCCCTGGTGGGAAGTAGATGCTCTCCCACACAAGCATTTCATTTAATAAACAAATGCCTTTATAAAAAAAAGTATGTTTGTGACAGTCGTTCTTAGTAGAGTTTGGCAAAGTACAGAAAAAGTGTTATTTTACCCAAACCATTAAAGTGTTGAACACTGTCTGTTTAAAAAAAAAATGCATTTATACATGACTGCAATACAAATAACCCTGCAGCACAGTTGCTATAATGGTGGAGTTACAGAATTCCACCAAAATAAAAAATCCTCTGAAAATAGCAGGCATCATAGACCCTTGGACCCTGAAGAGTTTATACTGTTGGTAGAATATACTCTTTAGACTAAGACCAGAGTGAGGAAAGTCCTCCATGGAACGCAGAGGCATCCAACTAGTAACCTAGCAACCTATTTGCCATGTGTCAAGAGAAGGCCAATAGGTCTATCCAGACGGCTGCAAATGAATATTTTACAGACAGATTCGGGCAGCCACATTGACAGAACGTCTCTGGCTACCTGGCCTGACAAGTCTGTAAGGCAGGATACTTACTATGCAAGATTAGTGATAAACATAGTTCTGAATCTATTGCTGCAAAAAAGAAGACATCACTAGAGGCTGACTTGAAATTCTCTAGGACTGTGGTTCCCAACCTTTTGAATTCTGGGGACCCCCACTTTATCAATACTGGAACACGGGGACCCCCACTGAATCATTATTGGAATTCAGGGACCCCCGCTGAGCCATTACTGAAAGCTGGGGACCTAATCTGTTAAAATTATTACATTTTCTAAGCAGTCGCAGACCCCCTGAGGAGGATTCGCGGGCCCCCAGGTTCCCTGGACCACAGGTTGGGAACCACTGCTCTAGGACATGTTACGAAAGAGAAACACGGCATGTGGTTTAAGGTACAGCATCATCTGTGGGCACAAATAGCGGACATTCTTTCCCATGCTCCTTTAGCAGAGGTCCTTTTAAAAGCTTAAAATTTGGGTAATCACGACACATCATACATATTCCCTACTTTTACTGAAAACGTTGCTCAAGTCTGTGGTCCTCTTGATTCTATGTTACTAGGTGTATTGATCAGAAAATACAAATTGCATTGCAGAAATACTGATTCATTTGGGAGTTTCAAATAAACAACACAAACATAAAAGCCCTGATGGAAGGTATCACTGTTTCAAACTAGTGCGAGTTTGAAATACAGAGAAACTGTATATGCAGGGTATTTTTAAATTTATTTGATAAGCTTTGCATTTTCTAAAGCACCATTTCTCAAAGGGACTTGCAATGAACGTCCTTAGCAGGTGATATCAAGGCCTAATACTCTCAGACACTGCTCTGACAACCTGGTAAAATATGCTACTTTATCAAGTAGTAGCTATGCCATCAATGCCTAATCTACAGAACCGTAAACCCAAAATGTCAGGTCAATTCTATCTTCACTCTTGAAGGAAGAGGGGATTCACTTCAGTCACAGCAAGTGAATCCAACAAGAATGCACTGAACATTGAACCCCGCATGAGGCACACACTGTGGATGAAGATGGTCATATTTAGTTGAGGAGCTCCATTAACCTGTACCCAATGATTTTACCTCCATGTCTTACAATCCGCCCCCCAAATTGCAGAAACTAACGAGTTATCCTGAAGCCTAGAAGGCAGACTGTATAATGACTACTGCAAGATTAGAAGAAATAACCACGAGGTGCAAAGGGATTAGGCTGCATGTTAATTCAAATTTTCAACACGATTTTAAGCAGTTTCATAAATTATTTGTTTGTAAAGTAAGAACCAATCATCGATGGTTGCAATGCACGAAACATAAATTAATGTTAGGATCATTTGAATTGTCTTTAATTGGTCTAATTTTTAGATCTACATTTTAATAAGTGCATTTTTATGGTTTGAAATTTTTAAACGTGGAATCATTTTGATTTTATTGAGATGCAGTGCCTGAGGCCAAGCTTAATGTACCATTCCTCTTTTAGTCTTTTCCATGTTTGCTCCCCACAGGAGCTCACATTTTCTCCTTCATTTCTATTTTTGAGCACATTGTCGTAAAATAATTACAAATATGAGTTATTGCTAACTAGGGTCGTGCAGAAGAGCCCAGGACCAGTCAGAGGAAAACTTGCTTTATTAGTGGTTATGAAGGAAGGAACATTGGAAGACCTACTAGGAAATCTGAGGATGAATGAGTGGAAACACTCGCCTTTTTTTAAAGACAGACAATTATTTCTAACAAAGCCTTTGAATTTGACAACTTTTAACACACCTCAAGAAAAGTAAAATCCTCTCCAAATAGTTAAAAAAACAATAGGTTTGGAACTTAGAAATGTTCATCAGGTATCTTTATACCAATAAAAACACTTTAGTATAAACATCACCACCCACGTGTGCCATCTAGGACAGAACTGGGTATATTCACTACGCACTTATTCAGCAGCATCTGGTTTCCTTACTCCACACAAAAAATGACAGTATGATGTGCTATCTACACATGAGGGTGCATATGCAGACTCTTCTTGCCACCTCACTTAATGAATCTTAAACTTACTTGCCAACCTGGTGGCATGCTCAACTAACCAGCAGACAATACGCTTTACTAATATTTCCCAGTATTAACTTATGAAACACCGAGTCCACAATGTTCTTTCATATTTGTATCACATAAACATGTTATTGGCTTTGATTCCATCAAACTAGCTGAACTTGAGCCATGTAAAGTGTTATAGGTATCCCTTCCACGGATCTGGCTGCAGTTAAAGAGCCACTATGGGCAGGCTGAACACCTTGTGCAACATCATTAATCTTAAAGTGCAAAGTGCATTCCCATATAAAATTCCAGACTATCTCTGCAGCTCCATTACTCACTTTCTCATGCTACAAATATTCACTTGGGATATTTTCCTGCGGTAATGTACTCCTTAACATTTCCATTCCCTTGCACCAGGTACTTTCTAAAACTAACATTTACCAGAACAGATGTCAGATGTGTGATTTACCACTTACATGCAGATACTGTTATTCATTGATAGTGTTTCCACAACTGCCCTAGGCAACGTTACCTGGGAACAATCAGACTTGTCAGTTCATCAAAGACCGCAAAGAATCAGTATGCCGCTGCCCTGTATACTCCTAAGAACTTTGAAAGTTAGAGGAAATTAGTGTTTCACCTTCTGTAGCAGATATTGAAGAATTTCATTCATTTAGCCCACCCCAAGGTTTTTTAGTCATCTGCTGTAATTTCAGTTTGCAATCCCCTTTTACTGGTCATTTCAATTATTTTAGCACCAACAGATCATTGATATTGCCAAACTCCTTCTGTATTTGACCGTACTCGTTTATTTTTAATCCTACAGGCAACATTTTAATCTTCTACTTCAACACCTATCCAAAAAAAGCCAGTACAAAACATTTCAGTCTAAAGAAAACTCATAATATTGAGGTATTCCTTTTTAATTTAATCAAAATCCAAAAGGAGGACTTTCCCTGGCTATCTATCTTTCTTTTTCAGTCCCTTAAAACTTCCCCATTCCAAAAACGCCTCCTTGAGCTCTAACATTCTTGTTTCCCATTGTAGTTTTTGTCTCTGCCCCTCATTACATCCTCATGGCGACCCCCCTATTCACTTCACCATATTGGCCAAGCCAATTACCCTCCACTTTACAGCAACTCAGAAATGGATCATTCATTTCCCTCAGCAAGTCCCTGCATAATTCCTCCTCGAGACTCTTAAAATAATTAGTTACAATCTGATGCACTTGAGCTCCAGCCGACATACTCAAACACTCTAACAACATCAACATGGCTGATGCACGACGCACGTCATGGAACAGACGCAGTGGTACATCACCTTCATTTTAGCCTTGGCCTGAAATACTGAAAAGAAATGTGGTAATTTCTACATGTATTTCCCAATACTGACATTTATAAATAGTATTATCATGTCTTTTCTGCAACATAAGCCCTGATACTGAGTGAAACCTTGAGGTTCGTCCGACATCAAGGCCGTGCATCAGCATTTCCTTCTCCAATGCAGACCAACAGCAGCTGAATACCAGCACCTTATATTTTACCCCACTAGGGAAACCATATTTGAATTAGATAGGAAAGGAGATAGAACTGAATATTGGGGAGTGGGGAAATCACATCCAAAGGTATAGTGTTCCGAGGAGGCAGAGTTGTCTACATGGGGCTGTTGTTAACGGTCATGAAAAAAAAAGGGCTGTAGCCAACTTCATGTCCAAACATTAATTCTCAAAACGTTTTCCAACAAGGTAAGGACATAACCATGGTGTCAACTGCTGGTGAAAGATCCAAAAACATCGAGACAGCTGCCTGTCTTCCATAATGAAACTACAGTAACTGCACTTGGATATATAATATATCGATCTCAGTGCCTCCACACGGATGAAGCCAGATTGGTAGTTACAATAAAAGGCTACTTAATTCTAAGTACATACGACTTACCTCCAAGTAGTCATCTAGCAGGAGATAACAACCAACTCAATTACTTTGCTCAAAGTGGTAAAGACGTACTCACTTTATAATGGCGAGGAAGGCTTGGATCAGTAGCTATCTGATTCGAAAGGAGGTGGGGCGCACCACAGCCTATTGCTTTGCGTCAGGCTACACCCTTTTTCGAAGAGAAGCATGCACTATCTGAGAGACGTGGTCCTCTAAAACTGCTGCTTAACAAGATATGAAGGTATAACATCATGCTTACAGCCTTTTGGACGTAGCCTAGAAGCCACATTTATCACATGAATAGTGATTCCAAATTGCATCTTTTCGCTGTACTAAATCAAAAGTAGAAAAACCTTTTCCCTTAATCGTGTGAATTTCTTCTATATTACCGGAAGCAGACAACACTTCGGAGTTTCTTTTCTTGATAAAGTATTTTGATAGAAGAAGTCACCCAGAGAATCACAAAAACCCAGTGAAATGTATTGTTTACATTCAGGGCCAGGTTTTGCAAAGAGTTTATTCAACATTTGCGAAAATCCAGCGGTGGAGAAAGGATTCTTGTATCAAAAGGCCTTAGCCAATATTACCTTTTTATTTAACTTCTAATTAAAGTTTTACCATAAGCTGTGCAGCAGATTTTTACTATCTTAGGTTCTAATTTCTGCCTTCTCTGTTTCAGATTTTTTAGTTCCTCTGAGAACCACGAGATAACCATATTCTGGAGAAGTTCATCTTTTTCCTCTTCAAAGAGGCTAGTAGAACATCACTGAAAAGTCATGTGGTGTAAATAAACGCCAAGAAAAGCATCAGCTTCTTCGTGAAGTCTTTGAATTTCACATTTTCTGTGATTTTCTAGTAACATGCACAAAGATTTCATCTGTCACAGGCATCTCAATCTGGAGTGCTACCAAAATATAATCTGTAACTAGATAATTTCAGGATGAATTGGATTGGGATTAAAATCCAAAACAGGCTTGAGTATCGATACTTGTAATTGCATAATAAAACCTAACGTTCAAAGATATAAAAACGTTTGTGAAAGAGCATAGTTTTCAGCTACTCTTAATACCCCCATTAATACTACACATCTCTTACCTAGAGAAAGCAACACCTCACAAAACTCTTTAAATTCAACAAGAAAGAGGGTGGTAAATGGGCTATTACACAAGAACAATCTGAACCAGCAATTGACTGCAAATTGCTGGAAAGACATTGTCATTTCTGTAAGGAGAAACAATGAGTAAAGAAGGTCTACTTCGTCACCAATTCTGCCCGACAACTTTAGCTTCATATCACCTGGATTAAAATGACCTGTGGCTTGTGAGGGAACCATGTCTGTCATACATAAGGGGACCTTCCTAAAAGAATGAGTTCTATGACCTACACTAATATTGTTAATAACTAAAGTTTCACACTTAAAACATAAAATAGCCCACTTACTCCCTACAGCCAGAGACCATACAGCACCATTAAAGTGGTTTCCAATGAAGGCATAAGTGATTGATTCCTTGAAGTAATAGACCTAAAAGGAACAGAAACAGCTTCTGAAACTGTAGGCTTTGAGAGATCAAGACCTTTAGTCGGTCAAAACAGAAGAGATGCGATGCATAAAGACAGGTGAGTTATGTCTCGTTTCTGCCTCTGATCTGCAGAACCAGCTGCCAAACAGAGCAGCATGTAAGGTGCTCTGATGGAAAGAGGTACCAGGACCAGACTGAAAGGAATCAGTCACAAAACGCTGCTTTCAGTTCCATAACATTTATCTGGAAGGATGGTTCTGGCTTGTTTCACGTATCGGGAGATCTCGGCACTACCTCAACCATCTGGTCGCAGATTCTGTCATGGCTGTAATTTGCTGCACGGGGTCCACACCAGAAGGCTGGCAGAATGTGTCAGCCATCTTGCATCTCCTTGATGATGCTAGAGATGGGTGGATAGGGACAGACGTGAAGCAGCTTATCCCAGTACGCTACTAGGTGGAATTACACCAACGGCAAAACTTAGAAGGTGTTCAGTCCATAATTTAGAGACATCCCGTGCAACGTCTAGCAACAGAAATGATGGAACTGAAGTTCTGTTATCGTCAGGCCGTGGGTATGCAGACAGCATCATGAATCAGAGGTACTCGTAAAGCAAACAATTCAAAGTGCTTTTCTGAACCCAACTACTAGGTGGCGGAACAATACATAGATGTGAATCTAGAACTGTTCTGCAAAATGCCCAATGGTCTGGTAGGGTGATGGTGTCAAATGGGCATTGCTTCAAGATCTTCAAGAACACTAAAACCTGTAACATTCACAGACTGAATAAAAGAGCTGTTATAAAAGATACGAGAGTAGGCATAACAGGAATTCTCGACTTGACAGACTCTGCTGGTGTCTGTGAACCTGGAAAGAAGCCATCATTGCAATCTGGCCCTAGAATTAGAGGCACTCCTGGTGCTACATGAAAACAGTTGATATATCCCTACAGATCCTACAAGTGAAAATTTTCACTACATCCAGAGGAGTTCACCAGCTCTAGTCTTAGAAAATTACAACTTTCACAGAAAAGGAATTGTTGCAGATAAAAGTGAACAGACCTAGGTCTCAGATCCCAGGGGTGCCAAATTCTGAAGTGGTGAACTACGTTCTTGGTGTTAATTCCACGTTTTGACAAGTCTTTTCAGGCTTTGATCTAAAGCACAATAATAAATATCAATAATTCATGTTCTTGGAGGTTTAGAAGACATCATGGTGTGGAATCCAAGAAAAGCAAATTACCTTGCTCACAGCACAGAAAGGGTTTCATCAATTTCAAAAGCCCCTTACACCAACTGCTGCATAAAGAAATAAAAAAAATAGTACCTACATCTTCTATGATAGACCCAAGGCATAATTACTTCTGGAGATGCTCAGAGTAACATTTTTTTGACTTGATACGTTTCACCCACTTTACATACATTTCTCGATTCTCTTTCTGCAACACATTGAAATGGTGGGCTTTATGCATCAGCTGGCATCATCAGAATTTAATATGGGATCCCTAGCAGTTTTAGTTATTTTATTGCCCCCATTTTACTGTTTACCACTGTTGAGGACCTAGAAGCACTGAGGCACCAAGACATGCTAAGTCTAAATGGCAGTGAAAGGGAAGTGCTTGTGGTGACCTCAAAACAGTTTAAAAAAAAAAAAAAAACGCACGTGAACTAGTGCACCCTAAAAAAAAAACAGATGATCACCAAGCCCAACATACAATATGTGGGTAAATACCTTTAAATGGATATCAGCTTGAATATTGTGATACAGGAGATAGTGAAATAATCACTTGTTTAAATAAATCGGATGGGGGTTCAGGCACATCTTAGTTCTTCCACATAATCTATGGAATATCCGGTCTCTTCTCAACAAGGCCATTCTTGGGAAGTTTTTGGAGCAATTACATAGGATATGTTATCTGTATCTTTATGTGTTTTACTTTTCTCTCTGATAGGGCCTGTTTGGGAACTGGACTTTTATTTATATTCAAGTAGTCCAGTTTTATTTGAGGTTTCTTATGTTCAAATAATGTTTAGACTAATTTGGGTAAAGGATTGGCCGTATTTTATGCTCACTGATTTTTTTGTGTATATGTGTACTTTTTATTTATGGATTGCTGATTTTTTAAACATTGATGGAATATTGTTCTACTCTTAGTTAATATCTATAATGTGAGAATCCTCCACCAATAAAATTTGTGGTGTGCGTGATTAACAAATTAATAAACACCCTCTATGCTGGATATCAGGATGGTGTTCTACTTGGGTCTTTAAAGCTATCTTTGAAAAGCTAAAGATGCTTGCCGGCAGTGATATTAAGGAGTTTCACTACAATACACATTTTATTTATTCTTTCCATGGTTAAAATGGGTCAGAAAGACCTTCTTTCTAAGACTGTCAAGTTCAGACAAATATTTAGAAGAAAAAGTTTAACAAACAATAGCCTGTAGCAAAGTCAGAACTGTACAGCTTTATTTAGTACTCAACGCAATCACCTTGAGAGGTAAATTTGTGCTTGCTGGTATTTTGCAATACTTGTGTAAGTTTATCAGTTGTTGTAAACAGTAACTGACGTGATCATGTTTACTAACAATTCAGCAGTACTATATAGATGATTTGGATCCAGTAAAAAAGGAAGCTTAAGGCACTTGCGTATACCTAGAAGACGACGTTTTAAAGGCATTTCGGATATGCATTTTTCATTTAGAAACCCAAACAGCATTGTGCAATTAAACATTAAAAGATATTCAAACTATTCAGACAATGTAATATTGCCTCCTCATCACAACAGGAAACAATAATCATGTAATGCGGCACAAGAGGGTCCTTTTTGTTACCGTTACCATGAGCTAGGACTCTGGTTCAAGATACGTATATGCACAACCAAAAGTGGAAACTGTTGTGTGTCTTACAGTCAAACACCTCTGACTGAAACAGCTGAAGCAGTGGTTTCTCAATTGCAGTTGTATCAAAAACAGGTCCTGAAGATATATGTACACACCACACTTTAAGGATGCCGCATGCGATAAATTTACATACAATACATCTAAATAAAAATAATTCACATAGCAATAAGTCATCTTATAAATCCGGCTTGAATCTGAAGCTTCTTCGGAAACCCCTCATTCAGAGTGTTTTAAAATGTCCCTAAAGTTATTTCAATTTCTCCATTTTGTATCTACCAGGAAGAAGTGGCAGTGTATTAACTACGCTAGGAGCATGAGAGTGGCCACCTACCGGCACAGTATGATTGTAAATCACAAGTGTTCAATTTTAAAAACGAAAATAAATAAAAATAAATACAATGTCACCTCTTGGGTATTGTTGGTTTAGAATGCTAAAATAGGTCCTTTTTCATTACCAGTGACCATATTTTTAAGCAAGTATTAATTATGTACAAAATATGGTGATGTGCAGGGATATTTTACATTGAATGAGGACTTACTGTGTGTGTGAGCCTCTACAGGGTTGGGGATTAAGGGGAAAGGGTTGTGTAGGGGTGAGAAGAAAAGAGGCCATGTGCAAAAGAAGCTTACTAGGTCCTCTAGGTCCTAAAATACAATTTCCATAAAAGAATACAGTCCAAAGTTGTATCATTATTAAAAATATAACCCAAATGAATAAAATCGAACAAAACCCTCCTTAGACCAAATTGCTAGTGATGGGGCAGGTCTCATAAAAATATATATGTTTTTTTTTTACAGTACTATAATACTTTTTAGGGAAAAAACTGCTTTGACGACCTGAATATCTGGACAGGGCACACCTTTCGTTACACATCTCTCACATGCAATTGCTATTGCAGGCTATACCTGTTGAATATGTAAAGCCAAATCACACCTCTTCATGTTATCTTAGCGCTCATGACAGTTTGCATAGCAGCTTGGTGAAACCTCAGAAAAGTAGGTATTAAAAGAAATAGGGTAGAGGGTGTATGATTGTAGCATTATGGGCTAAAACGACTGTCAGGAAAGGTGGTACACAATAAATTTTTCTTTCAAGTCAACTATACCTGTCTCACAGAGCAGAAAAGCAGGTCCATCATTTTACACAAGATGGAAACCGTTAATTGCTTTACATTCAAAGCACCCCCCCACCAAAATGCCTTCATTACAGGCTAGGAAAAGTATATTATGTTGCCAGTGGTTCATAGGAAACCGGTCAAACAACCATGCAGGCAACCACGACGAGCACAATCGTCACGTGGCCAGGATACCGGTCTTGGAAGCCTAACATCCACCAAATATGCCACTTTCCTACTATGTCTGCACCAACCACAGTGGCTCCTTCTCAGCTGGCCCAAGACTTCCTGTTTTCCGACTTCTTCTGGCTCCTTTCCTCAGGTCTCAAAGATGGCCCTCCTTCAGACTTAGCAAGTGCTGTCAGAGTGGCCAGGTTGGAAGTAGAGCCGGACAGGTTGCCGCTCCTCCGGTTTTCGGCTGTGGCGCCACCCTGTAAGCGCAGACCAGCGCTACGCCTTCGCAGCGATCCTGTGGCTTTCTTCACACGGTCAGGCCGCACAAGAACTCCATAGCCAGGATTGCACTTGAAATACTGTTTTCCACCTACGGAGCCATCATTCTTCCCTTTGGGAAAACAGAAAAGTGCTGATTAGTTTTGAATATTTGCCTGTGACTATCTTTGTATTAAAATAACATTATCACTTGCACACAGAATGGCAATAAATAATTAAGAGCAGCTCTACAGAGATGGGTGACAATAGTCTCTTGACAGTTATCCATTTCGACAACTATACCCATCACATAGCTCAGGTACATACTGCATCATAGTGAGTGTAAACAGCAGCTGCATGCAAAAACACTGTCAAGCAATTCCTGAAGATACTGACTTTATTTGAGTTTCATCACATTATCCCAAAACTCACAAAATACTGCCAAGTGAAACTAGAAGAAAATGCATCTCATCCTCCTCTAAACTTACGACCCCAATCTGGCCTAAATGTGACATCACCCATGGAGCCTGACCCAAACATCCCACTACAGAAGAGGCATCACAGATAAAGGCCTGCATCGTAAGTGACCTGACAGGAAATCATGTTGCAGGAAGCGATTCGAACATCCAAGTGCCCCCAAGTGGTCATATTACACTAAACCCTTCCACCGATCCCACTATGTAATGTGCAAAGGAAGTGACATAACATGCATTGACCCCAAATTCCTGTTTTAAACACCACTGACCCTTCAAAGATACCAATATGCGGGAAGCCACATAGAAGGAAATGACGCCAGCATGTGGATCCCTAATGCTTAAACCACACTCAACCCTTATTCCATCTCACTATGATACATCCAGATAGTCGCTCGCGGGTCACACTCCTTTTTAGAGATCAGGGAGCAGATATACAAGGAGCCTCAGTCTATATCAAAGCTGTGTGCATGCTACAAAAAAAAGAAAAGCTGCCAAAGCTGTTAAAAGATGCAGCTATTACGCCTAAAGTACAGCCTCTGGCGATGGAGTGAATACTATTGGTAATTATTAATGCAAGCTGCCCCTTCGCCACTTCCACAGGGCGAGAACCTTGAACAACTAATATGTAACTGTGAGAGCTAAGCGGCCTCTGGCTTTGAAGACAAAGTCAATCAACTGTCCAATAAAATCCTTTGTGATTAGTTGTGGCTGATCTCTATTAAGTGCAACCAAGACGGTGAACAGGATACCGTTGAGATCAAAGTTGCAGATGGATCAATAAGGATTCCTTATTCACCTTTGTATTAAGAAATTCGTTTTTCCATTAGTGGATTTCTCAGGAACCACAGGCAAATCCATGATAAAGGTTATGAGTCGATGGATCTGAGCAACATCCAGGAGAGGAGCCATCTTTAAACAAGTCTATTACTTTGGCGGGGTAGAGTAGCAGAGATATGGGCCAGGAATTCTTTAGTTCTGATGGGTTGGCCGAAGGTTTCTTCAAGAGAGTGCATATTTGGATGTGTTTCCAGTCCTCAGGGAAGGTGCCCGTGCTAATGGAGCAGTTGATTGTGTTACGAAGCTCGGGGCGCTGGATGCGCTGGCTCTGATGTATATGTGGTGCGGGCAGGGGCCTGAGGAGACTCCGGAGTGGGTGCCGTTCATGATGTTGCCTGTTTCCTCTGTGGTGAGCGTGGACCAGTCGTGGATGGTCTAGGTGGGTTTGGTGCAGGTGACAGAAGCTGTCGCAGATGTCCTGGATTTTTTGGGTGGAAAAAGGAGGTGAGTTTGTTGCAGAGGTCCTGTGATGGGGGGATGCTGGTGGCTTGGGGGGAGGTGGGGGAATCTGTGAACTTATTGATGACTGAGAAGAGTTCCTTCAAGTTGTGTGCGGAGGAGTTGATGCGCTCCGAGAGTGTGTCCTTCCTTGCATTCGGTGGGCGGTGGTTGCAGCTATGAACGAGGCGAGGTCTTGGCTGGATTGGCGGTTTCTTGATTTTTTCTCTAAACGTCTGCAGGTATGCTTTGATTCTTGGAGTTCAGTGGTTAACCAGCTGGCCTTCTTAGGTACACGTTTGGCTGATGTCAGCCGAAGAGGGGCTAGAGTGTTGGCACATTCGGTTACCCATGCGTTGAGGTTGTACGCTGCTGTGTTTGTGTCGTCAGAGGGGGGAGGGAGAGATTTGGCGAGCGATGAGGTGAGTTGCTCATTGGTGATTATGTTCCAAGCCCTTGGATGCTCAATACATATGTTGCCAAATGGAGTACTCAGCCATCTCTGACTTGTTGGTATGAACACACTCAGTACCCCGCTGTCCCTTTGGATATCAAAATGTGGCGCACATGTTGTAGCCCTAATTATAGTTATGATTTGCACAGCTTTCTCTCACATGCTCTCCCTCATCACACTGCAGGTGCAGCTTTAAGATAAGAGCACCTCACCCACGCCACCCAAACGTTACCATACAGTATTACAAATAAAACACTCTGACAACCGCGTACTTCCATGTGATGTAGCTGTACCTGTTAGCACTACACACAAGGGTATGAAGCGCAATTTAATTATTACAGTACAACCCTTAGCCCTGTACTCATGGCTCTGCATCCTTAAGCCTGTAGTCTTAGTCCTGGACCCCGTGTTCATAACTCTGTAGCCTTATATATGCACTCTTGGCCCTATAGGCACAATCACGCTCCCTTTGGCCACAACCCTGTGTCTATAACCATTAGCTTTGTGTCCTCAACTCTGCACATTTAGCCCTGCACTTTAAACCCTGTGTCCATAACCATGTACCCTTACACATGCATCCTTTGCCCTCTATCTATAACCCTGCATCCTGCACACTGTATCCATAGTACTGCAACCATAACTCTATCCCTAACCATGTATTCTGTACTCTTACCGCTTATTCATCTCTCCATAACCCTGGACCCTTTAGCCATAACTATACTCCCATAACAATGCACTGTGCAGCAATAAGCCTGCATACTCTGTCCAGTATTGTTGTCCCTGTAATCATAATCCTGTATCCTCAGTCATGAAGCCATACATCCACAAACATGTACTTTTTACTCTGTATGCATTCATGTACTCTTTACCACAGTAACCTTACTCCTAAAACATGTGCACATAATCCTACTCTCTTAACTGTGGACCCCCATCCATGTATCCTCTAGCCTGTAGTATTATCCATCTGCTCAGGACCCTTAATCTTGTACAGTTAGCTCTGTACAATTAAACCTGGATTAACCCACTGTGCATAACCCTGTAGACTTCACCCTATATCTATAAATATACACCCTTAACATTGCAGCCCCTGCTCTGAATGATGTGCCCTTTTCCCTCTCTGTAACTATGCAGCTGTAGCCTAACACCCTTGGCCTTGCAAAAGAATCCAGTACCATAAACCCTGTACCCCTAGTCCTGCATCAATAACCGTTTGCCCTTATCCTTGTACCCTGTATTATTATCTTTGTACCCTTAGCCCTGCACTTATAACCCTGTACTCCTAGCTGTGCACACCTTTCTCTCACACCTCCTCCTGTGTCTCGCACCGCTAGGCATTATGCGCCAAGCCAAGGTGAGAGAACATGTCTGGTCACTCAGGACAACAAAATGCTTGCCACATAGGATCACAACACATATCACATAACCAGCCAATCACTTCCACATGGTGTATTGTGCTTCTCACCTGAAAGAGCGCTTCAGTGCCCCACATAGGGGTTGACTGGAAGTGCTAAAAGGGGCTTTCATCCCTGCTGATATTTACCCTCAACAACGCAAGTAGCGTTGATGGCTACCTTGCCAGTGGACTCATTTGGGACCCTCTCTTCTGGAAGGTAGGGCCTGTCCCAGGGTGCCAAGTCCAGGGGTTGATATGGCCTGGGTAATGCCAGTGTCTATATTAAGCCATGTCAAAGAAGCCTGTGAACTTCAATATTATTTGAAAGACTACTAGTGTAAAAAGATTCACACCCATTTTGAATAAATTCTATAATTCCTCCTACTGAGGAATAACCAGAAAAACCTTCCTTAATCACTAGTTCACACAATTATGGATAACATCTAGGCTGATGGGTTACCAATGACCTGCCACCAACTTTATAGCAACCCTTCCAGTTGGAGCAGGTCTGGCTAGTGAAATCTGATTGCAGTCCTTTTTTGTAAATAATTATTTTTAAACAGGTGGACAAGGTGGTACACACTTCTTAGTTTCCTGGTCAAATAAAATAAACTTAAAACTATACTGTCACATAAAGAATGTCATGACTTCTCAAGCAACATTTCAGAGAAACCACCAAACAATGACTCTCATACCTTTAAATGTCCAGGAGAAATGTTAGACAACATTTTTGAAAGACTACTCTGGCAATATTAACTCCCATCTTACCTAAAAACAAAACCTGTTATTTCCAATGTCGTGAGGACATCTCTCAGGAAACCCATGGTTCCTTTCCATGTGCAAGACTGCAATTGACCAGAATTAACTTTATAATCTCAACCTAAACTTGAGTATGCCAGTTCAGGAAGATGTTCCAGCTTTCGGCAACCAACCTTTTGGAGTCTTTTTCAAGGATCCATGAAGATAATGAAAGTTAAACAAAACCAAAACAAAAATGTAAAATGTAAAAGTATATCTTACCTGCGGGCAAATCGAGTTCTACACCAACCCATGTTCCCTCTTCGAAGTGTGTTGGGCCAACATATCTAACTGTTCCAGTCTTATTTGAACCAACGGTGACATATTCACCCTCCTTTATCCAACTTAATGCTTCAAGTCCTTCCTCAGAGTCAGCTGTCACTCCCATTTGGTAATCTATAGTCTCCAAGCCATCGTCATGCCCCAAGCCTTCTCTACTCCCTTTGGTTTTGCCACCCTTTACCAACTCGCTTGCACTTAATAGACCTCCTGATTCCTCTCCAAGCATACGTGTGAAAGACTTGAGTTCTGATGTTTTGACTTTTTGGATTTTAAACGGGGAGGCTGCTACTTTGGGCTGGGATAACAGATTGGGATTAAGTTGTGGTTTCGATGCTGTCAGTTCCAAAGACTGAAATGGTTTAAAGGACTCATTTTTGGTCACTATTTGTCCAGTGATAAACTGCTCTTGGGTAGCAGATTGTTCTTTTGTGGTAGACATCATTAAGGTCTTTTGTGGCTCCTTGTTTGGCACAGGCGTAGACTGAATACTTGTTTCATCTGTTGGTATCAATACATCACTTGATTTCTGGACTTGGCAGGATGGAGTTGCCATTCTTAACTCCAAATCAGAGTCTAGTAGGTCATTACCACATACTTCACCGCTCTCAGTAGGTTTCACATGGATAGATATAGCCCCCTTATTAATGTCATTAAGAACATTGTCTGTTTTTCTAGCTTCTGGATTTGAAGTTTCTTCCAGATGTGAAGAAAGTTGAGGCTTGTTATTTATTTGACTAACTGAAGCTGATGGTTGATCACTGGTTACAGTCATGTGACTGCCGGAAAGTGAGGTATCAGCTGCTGTTGTTGGTGCATCAGATAGAGTTGTTGTAGAAACACTGTGAGAAAAGTAGCCGCTTGAAGATTCACTAAGCGGGCTGGGGGGCCCTTCCTGAAGTTCCTGGCCAGTAGCATCTGCCATTGGGTTCTGTAAAGGCAGAGTCTCTATTTTCTCTGGATTCTTCTCCAGGGACTCCACAGCAATTTTAGGTGTGACGATCATATGGTTCTCCTGCATCATCGAAAACAAAGTTAAAGCAACAGCAAATTGGAGTTATTAAAGTATGTTTGTTTATTTATGCACTGCTTCCAGAATAGCTAAAGTAAATGACATGAATAATGCATTTTTCCTCCATGTTATGACTTGCTTCAATGAAACAGACCACTCATTTACTACAATATCTGACATATGACTAGCTAAACAGGCATCCAGGCCAAGAAGGCATCAATGAAACATCAGAAGCAGCAATGCAAAAACATTAAAAAGTACCAAAGAATTCAGAGTTAAGTGAAATGAAGGAATTTCAAACTGACACTCAGATTATTTATTGTAAATCACTTAACACAATTAATGTTGTTCTTTTATATGAGGATTTCCTCCTACTCCCTGCCCTCTCTCCCTTTGAGCTGAATGATGACATAAAAAATAAAACACTTGCCTGTCACTGACAACTGTTTACTTTACAATCTGATAGCTCAAACCCCCTAAGCACAGTGACGATGTAAATGGACATCTATCTTGCATGTTCCACCTGAATTGTCCATGCATCCCCGACACTGCTGCAGTGCCACAGAGAACTGATTTCAAGTTTAAGCAATTTAATTGGTTTTTGCAACATTACAACTATGAGACAGACATTACTGTCTTATAACATCAACCAAACAATTCTCTTTCAGACTTCCCCCAGCACAAACTCTTCCCTACAGACCTCCATCAATCCCCATTCTCACTTCATCACTTCCACTTTAAGCCCCACTCTCCCTGCCGGGTTGCAGCAGATCATAACATACCAGTAATCAGTTATAGGTAGTGCTTATAGCCGTAGAACCCGCCGTAGCGGACTCTACCGGCTATTAAAGGCCCGCTCCCGCGTTAATAGCCGGTAGAGCCCGCTACGGCAGGTTCTAAGGCTATTCGAACATTCTGCCACTCAGGGCAGAATGTTCTATTAAATAAAACAAATTCCTCACGGAGCCCGAGGGGGATTAAAATCCCCTCGGGCTCCGTAAGGCTTTGTTCACAGCTCTTGCTGTGAACAAAGAGAACATTGGAATGTTGGCGCTGCGGGCTTTTACCGGCCAGTAAAAGCCCAGAGCACTCCATTGTTTTCAATGTAGCTGCCAACGTTCCAATGTTCTAATTTGTGTTCTTCCCCTCACTATTTTCCTTTTCTGAGGCATGTTCTAGAAATCAGAGAAACTTCAATCTATTAGGGAATGTCAGCTCCCAGAAATCCTGTGCCACAGGGCCCCACATTTTCTTTAAAACATTCTTCCTTGTAGACTACATCCCTGTTTTGTGACTTCTTGGAAGGAGCAGAGTCTATGAAACCACATTTCAATGGATAGTATTGTAAGGGGTTTCGCACTGTACGAGAAGTTATAATTAAATCATTCCACAGCTTAGGACCTAACTATGCAAAAGAGTGCCTCCCATGCGTGCTCGAAGAATTTTTGGCACTTTGCACAGGGATTGTGAAGATGACTGGAGCATAAGATGGGCTGATAAGGAACCACCAGATCCTGTAAGTACCGCTGTGCAGAGCCCGATCTACCCCGTGCATATGGCACCAGGCTTTAAACGGTATGAGCTTGTCTGTTGGCAGCCAGTGAACGAAACAGATGAGAAACTGACGCATATTTTGGGAGCTGAAAAAAGTAACCTGGCTGCCGCATTTTGTACTATTTGCAAGCGCTGGATGACGGCCTTTTCAGCCCCCTGGTATAAGATGTTGCCATAGTTAACTCTAGACAAGATCAGGACTTGGATCACTGTTTTCTTAGCAGAAAGGGGTAGCATACCAGTGATTTTATTTTACCCACCTTAAAACTACAAAGCTGGCAGAAGCTACCTTATTTACCTGGGTGTTCATCATTAGCTTCACATCTAACCAGAAGCCAAGATTCTTTACCTGCGCTGGAAGGTCTGGAAGGTGGCCTAAAGCATCTGGCCAATGCTGAGGGCCCCATTACTGAGGATTCTTCACCTGGACCATAACCTCAATCTTCTCTCCATTCAATTTGAGAGAATTTCACTACTAACAAACTATTAACAAACACATTCACTACTAGCAAAGGTGGGAACCATCTTCCCTTCAGATGAATGGAATGGACAAGTAATGTTAAATGGTTGACCTAGCAGTACTGTTTTGAGGCATCAAGATATGTCGGATCCCATATCTACATTTATGTTATCTAGGACATTGGACCAAAAACCAGTGATTTTTGTACCCGACCAGAGAATATACATTATCGTTGCCCTGTTTCCGCAACTCCTCCAGCATGTATCTTTAAAGGTTTGACTGACAATGCGACTGCTGAAGTGTAATACCACGTACACAGGATCTTAAATAGAACCTCTCTGGCATGTGTGTGTTTGGAAAAGTAATTTTTCTATGTACTATCTATGTCCATGAGAACTTCATTGAAGTCATACTGAAGGATTCAAAAATAAAGAGTCCCTTGTAAGAATGGCCAAACAGATGATATTGGAGGAACTTGTTCTCAGACTTTGAGTGCAGAGATGCACAGGACCACTTTCTGGTTTAAAAAAAAGCCAAGCACAATCTTTGAAATTAAAAAATTCATGCTTTAACAACTTTTTTAGTTTTGTCCTCAATTCACAATTAATTAGAAAGCATTCCTATTCCTTACTGTATAGGCCACATTATAAAAATAATATAACCTGAATAAAATTGAGTAGAGGAAGAAGGGAAGCCACCTGGAGAGGAGGTCCACCCCTAGGTGTTCTGGGCACCCAAAAAGGAAGTCTGGTAATAGTAATATGAAGGCTAAATCAGCAGAAGCATGCTAGTGCCTTAAAGAGACTTCAGAAATAGTTAAAGTAAAAAAGGATGAGTTCTTCCAAGCAAACTGCTATTCTATCAAAGCAAAACTGAATGCCAGTCTCCAAAACAACAGTTGGTATAGGTGATGTTACTGAAATTGAAGACTCTTGCTTTTCTTCTATCATGGTAAAAATGATAAATTTGTGCATGTGAGTGAATACAATTATAAAGAGAATAGAAGCTAAGGACTTGAATATGACTAGCACAGTTATCTAGAAAGTCCTACTACACATCTATGCTCTTAAGTTCTCTAGCTAATTTCTTATTTTAAGGATGTTTTTATTGTAATTCAGTTATTCCATTTCATATTCAGTGTTTAAATTAGTCTAATGCACAGCAAACTGTGAGAAGAGTTGCTGCTAAAATATTTATTTGACTTAGATTCCCAGCAGATGACTTAGGAGAACCCTGCATGTGATATGAGCTTCACAAGGCCAGAGCACATTTAGTATGCACGTATCACTCAGCACCCAAGATGGAATCAGCAAAGGCATCTAGGCTGGCACTAACAGGACTGCTCACTTCACAGGAATCCATCACAAAAGAATGTTTCTGTTGCAGAAGATTAAATGTGTGCTTTAGGCATTGTTGACGCCCTGACTAGTCAAGGCAACAGGGGTAGGATGCAATAGCACTAGCAGCACAGTGGGAGCAGAGATAATAACATGAATATTTGCCGCTAATAACAGACTAGAATTAAGTCTTCTACTGTTGCAATTCCATTACTCATTTTAGAGCCCTTCGAACAGTATGATCTTGGAAATGACCAAGTGACGAAGGAAGCACCCAAGTGACTATCTTTCCCAAAGCTGTTTGGTCCTTCTGGTTCTCAAGTATAAGGACAGATAGGAGAATTGCTCTGGTGGTGATGGCTGGTATTTTTAGTCTCATCTTTGGAAGAGACTCTAGGTACAGAAGAAGAGCCCCAAGGCTGAAGGTCCTATACCCAGAATTCAAACATGATCTTAACAAGACATATGGTTAAAATGATAAAGTTTGGAGGATCAATATGCCTATGTGGTTCTGGATTGTAAAGTAACAAATACCTCTTGGACCTGTAGATCGCCAAAACAAGCTTTTTTTTGTTTTGTTTTTTAACGCCTCTCAAATCATTTAAAGTAAAAATGTCATATCTACTTCCACGTGAAATACCGTGATTTTAACTAAAGTAAAAGTAATTTACCTTTGGTAACTATACTTCTGGTGGATACTATATATTTTTGCAGATTTTTCACCTTATGAATATCCTTGTGGCACCAGACTGGATCCAGACAATGTTGTTTATCAACACCTCTGCCTAGTTAGTGAAGCTCATCTGCCATGACTTCACCCACTCAGTCTGCGATGGCATTCAGATACATAGAGTCCACGGGTGTCTTTTTCTGGAAGGTTTTCCATGGCCTATCAAGATATGCAGCGAGGAACCAAGTGAGCATGACTGTCAGTGACAATCATAGTAGAAGACAAATTAGCATATCATGGGATCGTATTATCAGTATTGACACTAACTCACAGGGGAGGAGGAGGTCATTTGGTTAAATGGAAACTGGAAATGTTAAAACTTCTTTAAAGTTGTGCTCCAGGATTTCACACATAACTGTGATATTCTACTTTTTATGAAGGAATCCCACAGTGAAGAAATATCATTAGCAAATGTAATTAACTCTTTCTTCTGATGGATACTTCTTCCTGCAGATTCCTCACAATATGAACTAGTCCCAAAGAAATACTTGCTAGGAGGTGGGACTGAGCATTGCTGATTAATCAAGAAAGTCATGCAGTACAGGCCTGGAAATATATCCATACTTGCAAGCATGAGCTATGAGTTAATAATATTCAGCAAGGTAAGTAAAGATGACCACATGGGTGCACAGCAAATCTCATCCACCTGGATGGCCCTGGTGGGAGCATTAGATCATGCCATCATGGATTTCGTGGAGTGGGTAGAATGCTAACCAAGGCCTAGACCAGTGGTTCCAACCTTTTGACTTATGTGGACCCCCACTTTATGCAGTACATAAAGAAGTACAGGAGTGAAGAGCCAGTGTATCAGTCTATAACATCCTTGAATGATGGCTGAACCAAAAGGGCCTGCAGTTACCAACCCTACAAGCTGAAGTAATCAAGAAAACAAACAGTTTTCAGTGTCAGACACCAAACCAGGCAACTGTGCATTGGCTCAAATGGTAATTCAAAGCCCATTACGAATAGTGGCATGGGAAAAAAACTATACCTTTCAAAAAGTACATCAAAATTGGTAACTTGAGTACAAATTGGTAGTCTGAAAAGTACATGAAAGCGTTAAAGGCAGCTTAAAAGCCGTTTTTACTGTAGTGAGAGCTAAGCCACAGAACATCTAAAAAGTAGACCTGACCCACCTTGTTGTGAGAGCCAGTCCACCTTATACAGAAGAAAGGCTGTACTGAGTTCCAATGGATCAGGATATTAAATTCTCTTCGCTCAGTCTTAGGCGCTCGGGATCAGATGTGTCCCATTGTCCAGCAACTTCCACAGGACTCTTGACAGAAGCAGGATCATTAGGATTGGGCAAAGCAGATAACCATTCAGAGGGCAGTATAAGGCCCAAAACAATGTACTCTTCCTGCCCAGAGTTGTGGTCAAAAGGTCCCATGCTTGGCACTCCAATATAGAGATCATTGTGTTAAATAGGGATGAAACTCATTCAAGGTAGAAAGATCAGTGAGTCCTTGCTAATTAAGAGAGAACCAGCACGGTGGGCAGCAACTGGAAAAATGCCCCATTGCAGAACCCGCCATCACAACCATGTCAACTCCCAGAACAGAATCCAATGCCCCACATTGTGCAGTCTGTTCATACAACGGGTGGTGTTTATGCTGTCTAAAAACCGAATGGTGCTTCCTGCGATGAAAGGGAGGAAGGCCTTCAGAGCAAGGATGACTGCTCACAGCACCATCGTATTTATACCACGAGAGGCCCTGCGCTGTAATGTTGACCAGATCAGTGCCACATCCCAGTGAGAAGGCCCCCGGACGTAAGGTAACCTATGACTGCAGATGATGGAAGGGGCTACCCACCAACATATTAAAGGAGCACATTCACCAGACCCAGGGAAAAAGAGTTCTAAATCAGCACCTGGGCCAAGAGACTGCCCTGATACTGGGCCCAACAGCATCAACAGAATGCATGAGGCCATCTGAGGTCACAAGTGTAAGACTTGCAGAACTGGTGTGTAAGTAAATGCCTCCTTGGCATGGTTACCCTCTAACTTTTTGCCTTTGCTGATGCTAGGTTATGATTTGAAAGTGTGCTGGGACCCTGCTAACCAGGCCCCAGCACCAGTGTTCTTTCCCTAAACTGTACCTTTGTCTCCACAATTGGCACTACCCTGGCACTCAGGTAAGTGCCTTGTAACTGATACCAAGGGCCCTGATGCCAAGGAAGGTCTCTAAGGGCTGCAGCATGTCTTATGCCACCCTAAGGACCCCTCACTCAGCACATGCACACTGCCTCACAGCTTGTGTGTGCTGGTGGGGAGAAAATTACTAAGTCGACATGGCACTCCCCTCAGAGTGCCATGGCAACCTCACACTGCCTGTGGCATAAGTAAGTCACCCCTCTAGCAGGCCTTACATCCCTAAGGCAGGGTGCACTATACCACAGGTGAGGGCATAAGTGCATGAGCACTATGCCCCTACAGTGTCTAAGCAAAACTTTGACATTGTAAGTGCAGGGTAGCCATAAGAGTATATGGTCTGGGAGTTTGTCAAACACAAAGTCCACAGTTCCATAATGACTACACTAAAAACTGGGAAGTTTGGTATCAAACTTCTCATCACAATAAATGCACACTGATGCCAGTGTGCAACTTATTGTAACATACACCCAGAGGGCATCTTAGAGATGCCCCCTGAATACCTACCCCACTTCTAGTGTAGGCTGACCAGTTTCTGCCAGCCTGCCACACACCAGACATGTTGCTGGCCACATGGGGAGAGTGCCTTTGCCACTCTGTGGCCAGGAACAAAGCCTGTACTGAGTGGAGGTGCTTCTCACCTCCCCCTGCAGGAACTGTAACACCTGGCTGTCACTCCTTTTGTTACAGCGCCCCAGGACATTCCAGCTAGTGGAGATGCCCGCCCCTCTGGCCACTGCCCCCACTTTTGGCGGCAAGGCTGGAGGAGATAATGAGAAACACAAGGAGGAGTCACCCACCAGTCAGGACAGCCCCTGAGGTGTCCTGAGCTGAGGTGACCCCTGCCTTGAGAAATCCTCCATCTTGAGTTTGGAGGATTCCCCGAATAGGATTAGGGATGTGCCCCTCCCCACAGGGAGGAGGCACAAAGAGGGTGTGGCCACCCTCAAGGACAGTAGCCATTGGCTACTGCCCTCCCAGACCTAAACACACCCCTAAATTCAGTTTTTAGGGGCTCCCCAGATCCTAGGAAATCAGATTCCTGCAACCTGAAGAAAGAAGGACTGCTGACCTACAAGCCTGTAGAGAAGGAGGAAGACAACTGATTTGGCCCCAGCCCTACCGGCCTGTCTCCAACTTCAAAAACCTGCTCCAGCGACGCATCCGACAGGGAACAGCGACCTATGAAGCCTCAGAGGACTGCCCTGGACTACAGGACCAAGAAACTCCCGTGAACAGCGGGCCGTTCAAACCCAGCTACTTCTTTGCAACAAAGAAGCAACTTCCAATGACTTCACGTTTCCCGTCGGAAGCGTGAGACTCTACACTCCGCACCCGAAGCACCGGGCTCGACCTGCAGAAAACCAATACCTCAGGGAGGACTCCCTGGCGACTGCGAGCCCATGAGTAATCAGAGACGACCCCCCCTGAGCCCACACAGTGACGCCTGCAGAGAGAATCTAGAGGCTCCGACTGACCGCGACTGCCTGTAACAAGGGACCCGACGCCTGGAACCAACACTGCACCCGCAGCCCCCAGGACCTGAAGGAACCGAACATTGACGCAGGAGTGACCCCGAGGTGACCCTCTGCCCTGCCCAGGTGGTGGCTGTCACGAGAAGCCCCCCCTGTGCCTGCCTGCAACGCTAGAGTGACCCCCGGGTCCCTCCATTGAAACCTAATCAAAACCCGATGCCTGCTTTGCACACTCCACCCGGCTGCACCCTGCCGCCCCTGTGCCGCTGAGGGTGTGTTTTGTGTGCCTACTTGTGTCCCCCCCAGAGCTCTACAAACCCCCTCTGGTCTGCCCCCCCGAGGACACATGTACTTACCTGCTGGCAGACTGGAACCGGACCACCCCTGTTCTCCATAGGCGCCTATGTGTTTTGGGCACCTCTTTGACCTCTGCACCTGACCGGCCCTGAGCTGCTGGTGTGGTAACTTTGGGGTTGCCTTGAACCCCCAACGGGGGGCTGCCTATGCCCCAGGACTGAGACTGGTAAGTGTTTTACTTACCTCCTAATCTAATCTTTACTTACCTCCCCCAGGAACTGTTGATTTTTGCACTGTGTCCACTTTGAAAATAGCTTATTGCCATTTTCACAAAGACTGTACATGATATTGTTTTTATTCAAAGTTCCTAAAGTATCTAAGTGAAGTACCTTACATTTAAAGTATTAACTGTAAATCTTGAACCTGTGGTTCTTAAAATAAACGAAGAAAATATATTTTTCAATATAAAAACCTATTGGCCTGGAGTAAGTCTTTGAGTGTGTGTTCCTCATTTATTGCCTGTGTGTGTACAACAAATGCTTAACACTACCCTCTGATAAGCCCACTGCTCGACCACACTACCACAAAATAGAGCATTAAAATTATCTACTTTTGCCACTATCTTACCTCTAAGGGGAACCCTTGGACTCTGTGCACACTATTTCCTACTTTGAAATAGTGCATACAGAGCCAACTTCCTACGTGGTGTCTGTCTGAGCCAGAAACACCTGAATCATAACGAGAATATGAACAGTCCTCTGAAGAGGAGTCAAAGCCTTCATAAAGGATATGTCTAGCACAGCATCAATGTAGGTCAATCTCTGCATAAGCATGACGTAAGACTTCAGGGCATCAATAGTAGAGAAGTACAGTACAGTGATCCTACAGTGAACCATAGGTAGTACCTGTGAGCAGACAAGATTGGCAGGTAAACACAGGTGTCCTGAAGGTCCAGGTGCACCAGTCAGTCCCCCAAACTAGAGGCCCATAAGAACCTTCCTCAGCAAAGCATTTTAAACATGTTATGCCCATAAATAGATTCAGAAGGTGACAGCCTAGGATGGGCATCAAACCTCTGTCCTTCAGCCTGCAGGGGATCACCTAATGATCCATCATGATTATCTTTCAATTGGTGGACAAATGAGAGACCCACCACCCACCGGAGGCTGGCGGGATAGAGAAGAAGAGTAGTCAAAGAGGTTTTGACTCAGCATAGCTTGCAGAAGATAGCAGGGACTACAGGTGTTGCTGATTTGGGCATTACTTAGATTTCTCCACTGATCGCAAGAGGAGTACATCTGATGGGGTGTTTTTGAATCTGCTGAAATGGTTGCCAGCTGTGAAATTTTCAATACAGATGGTTAAACTGCTCTGTCAGAAAGGCATGCCGTTGTGTGACTGATGTTGAATTGCTCCAGGGAGGAGATGGCTTCTGTCTGAAGAGCTGTTCTAAATTAAAAGACAAGTCCATTAGTCACTTGTCCTTCCCTTGAGAAGCTTGTGGAGGGCACTCAAGCTTGGCAGTGAAGGTAACAGTTGTGGCCAGGAATGAAGGCAAAGCATTAACAGAATCTAAGCTGCAACTGGAGATTTGTTTGGAGGTGTCCAGTCCATCGCTAAATCCAAACACTGCTTTTTCAAGTGGCAGGAAAGATTGATGTTAATTTTTGCCAGCTCCCTTAAGCATGGGCACAGTGGCAAGATAGCACATAGCATTATTCATTTGTCCTAGTCTGCCACACGTTTTCAGCCTACAGAATTAAGCCCCTAGGACTGTCTGGAGGGGCTGAAGGAAGAGCTAAGAAGGTTCCATTTAGCGGAAGAGGCTAAAACCAACAGACTCTTGGGAGAGGCATGCAATGACAAAAGCTTTGGACCAAAAGGTGCAGTTCTGTGTTGCTTTGCAGTTTACCTGTTGATTGCTGAGCCCGAGAATCTTTTCTACCACAAAGCCAACACCGCCTTAAAGAGCACAACACTGAATAGTAGCAATGATTCCGAGACTGAAGAGGATGGTTAGCAAGATTATAGTCAAATGTAACACTCACCAGTGGGGTATGGAATGTCAACTAATGTTTTGTAAGTCTAGATAAAGACCAGCATTTGCTTTCTTTAGGGGAGTAAGTTGTCTGTTTCAGAGTCGACATTCTGGGTGCAGCCATGCTGTCTGTCAGGCATAGCAAGAGCATCAGAATCCAATCTGAAAAGTTTCTCCATTGGGTGAACTTTTGCACACTATGAAGGTGCTCTGCCATGTGTTTTAAATTCAACCAGGCATAAATCTTTCTCTTAACACTTGTATAGTGTACCCCAAATTCAAAGGTGGAAGCACAAACACTGGATCCGAGGACCCCAGTTATGATGGTGTCAGGCATGACACAGGGCAGACAGGGTTTGGCTCTACAGCAGGCTCTGTATTTCTCTGAAATAATGCAAAGGACTGAGCCGGTGGACATCATGACCACTAAATTTGCAAAGCCCACAGTGTCAGTCGGAAGCAGTCCCGAGACTAGTAAGGCGATCTGAATATGTTCTGCATGGACTCATGAAAGGCCTGAATCTCTGCAGGGTCAGATGGCAGAGTCTATAATTCTGGTTTCATCTTCAATACAGAAACCAGCTCCAATGACGAGGAAGAGACAGGCATAGGGGAATGGTGTGCAGTCTCCAAACGGTCATGGAAACATGATCATTTCCTGGAGGTAAAAAAAGGACCTCTCATTTCTATGGTGTTTTTTTTGTGGGAAGACCATTTGATCATTCATAGTCAGGAGACTTTCCTGAAGAAAAAGGGGGCACACTGAGGTTTACCCATCTCCATCGCTAATCGTCTTCATGTGAACTGACAAAGCAGGGGTCTCTGATCATGATTGGATCAATGCCACCACATGCAGATTTGTGTGGTTCTGACAAAGGCATCTCCACAGCATTTATAGCATGGTCAATACTCCAGAACCTTAGGAAGTGGGATTTAATTTAGTCCCTGCCAAAACCTGAAGAAGGTCTTGGTGAAGCACCAAGGGAAGTCAGGACCAAGCAGTGGCCTGTCAGTGCCTTATGTATCTCGATGCAGTCACATCCTGGGCAGAGAAAATTATGGCTGATGCTGGATTGCCTCAGCTGACGATGCTGGAAAGCTATTGCTGGGGAAAAAGGATTCTGAATCTGGGATGGCTCCTGAAGGAAATTCATAAAGTGAGGGATCGGCAGGAAGTAGTATCAATCAGAAACAGACTGTTGCACACTAAATGCTTTTAGGTTGATGTTTGGGGTTTCAACATCAACTGTTAAAGTACTAGTAATAGTTTCAGGAAAGAAAGACTATTGTGGTTACTAGTACTGCTGGTGTATGGTCTCCAAACATAACACTTATATGGATATGTGTGCACGCAGAGTTTAAGAGTACAAGTACATTTTGTCCGAAACAAATAAAATTAGCGGATGCCAACAAGTAGCTTTGATTCACACAACCACGTCAAACCATATTTACAGTGACTTTCACTTGAGAAAGTCTGAAGATTCCAGGGACATCTTCACAATGCTCAACTGCAAATGGAAATAACAAAGACTTGAATAAGAGTTTCCTCAAGATACTCCAGGCACTTCCAGAATTTCTCCAGTGAAAATCTTTGTAAATACAGCATAAGGTGGCTGGTGCATTTGGGTGTCTCCTAATTTGTTTCATAGGAAATCTTTCTTAATTGAGTTCCAAAACTTACAGAACCAAGATTTCAAATCAAGCAGTGACAGGTGGACTGGAGGTGAAGATCCACTTTTCAGGATTAATAGAGTGTGACAGTGGTTATAGCCACCAGTTTCTACCATAAATATACTTTGAATCATCACAAAGGTAGAACACTTTCTGTAGGAACTATGAAGGAGTCGTAGACAAGGAGTTGATGAGATAGATCACACAATGTTGGTCATGTAAGCACCAGTCTAAGATGTTAAACACTGCCTGCTCCTTTTTGACAGTAGGAACTTAAGGAATGTGAGTACAAATACTATTGTGAACTCTATATATAATAATACCCAGCGAGACCAAAGCAACCATGCAAGCAGTTTGTTAATCACTCCAGTGGATTTTTATTTTTCAGTGATATCCACATACACATGGGGCATATTTGCAGCTCCTCTCTGCAGTATGATGTCCTTTGCTACACCCCTGCCTGCTGACGGTGCCATCAGAGAGCTGCTTACCTGGCATTACCTACGTGCTAGCCCTGTTGACCTCCTCAGGAAGAAGGTACTTCATGGATACTTACACGCTAACAAGCCACCAACCATTGTAAACCGGGCTGTTGAACAAGCAGTGGCAAAGCGAAATATTTCGCTGACTTTGCTGTTAAAGGTACTTGAGTCTCCTGAATGTATCCATGTTTTATTTCACACATTTTAATCTAACTAAAGGCACCATCAGGTTTTTTTCTGATTTTCATCCAAGGGTTAGGATCAGTAGCGGTTCGCGGAAGGGGTGGAGCAGGGTTTTTCTTTGGGGGGGGGGGGGGGGAGGGGGGGGGGAGGGGACGCCACAGTTTGCCGGGCTGGAGACAGCCTACAGCGCATGTGTGTTTGGCCGGCCGTCTCGTGCCGGCCAAACACACATGCGCTCTGAGGGGGGAGTGCTGAGCACTCCCCCCAGTGCACGTCACCCCGTGGCCCAGCCCTCTTTTAAACAAATCGATAATAAACATAGCCAAAACGGAGGAGCCGCCTCTGGTTAGTATAGGGCATGGATGTGCTTAGGGCTAACATGTAGGTAACATGCAGTTTATTATTAATAATTGCATGCCTTAAAGACCCTTCAGTTATAATTATGGGTTGCACTGTACTGTGGCATATTTAGTGCATGGTAAATTTTCATGTGAATTTACTGTTACAGTCTGGTACATCAGACCCTGTATTGTGGAATTACCAGTTCAAGTCATGGAAGGGGGAATTAATGTGTGGTACTGATTTTACGGTTGCTAATATCACAGACAATTCCAAATTCAGCAGGGCTTAAAACATACACTTAGCACCCGCTTTTAGCAGGTGGTAAATGTATGGGGTGACCGCTGGGCGGAAAGGAGATCGAGTTACTCGGGGAGGGAAGAACAAGGTTATTTCTAGCAGGGGAACCATTGTATGCTCAAGTGAAAATCTGATATAAATCTGGCACCTGGCCTGCGAGCCTAAAGGCTATCTAAAAAACTGGAGCCATTTCAATCTTTTAGGAAACATACAATGTGTATAGTTGCAAACTGCACACTATGGCAACCGTGTCATGCACCTCTGCCGCCCTCTTGTTCGAGACTCCACATGGATTCGTGCCCTTGCTGCTGCTGGTCCTGCCTGGCCTTTTTGCCTGCTATGTTTATGGGGGCTGAAAACAAAGGCTTGAAGGACAAGTCTGTTCTTCCCCTCCTGCTTTGGCCCATCCCCTGCTGCTGCCTCCGAGTGCCATAGTCCCTCTGTACTCCCCTTTCGTTGATCCTACTGGCTGGACTGGACACGGGGTAAGTTGAGGGAAAGGGAATTTTTAAATCAAGCTAGCCAACCATCGCCAGCCACTCTACTCTCTGGTTTCTTGTTTTATTATGCATGCGATTCTTTAGTTCAGTATCTTAAGTCATTTTATTTTTATTATTAAGTTTATTAGGTCAATGGACTCTTCTGTTTCGAAACTGAGCACGTTAAATTACATTTCTTTCAGTAATTGTTACATTGCACCACGCTAACAAATGCAATGTGAAAATGTTTTAATTTGTTTCCACCCACGTTCAAGTGTCCTCTAGGCTGAGCCTCAATGGTGCTCTGCTGGTCTATCATTGAACTTGGGCATTTAAACCTGTGTGTTTTCCATCTATGGCCTTGATCCTTAGCCCTCTTCTTGTGATAGCTAACAAAGCTGAAATCGACTACCTTCACTTACGACAACAGCCCCCTGGCACATATCGGTGGCATATTTAATTGTATTTTATTTTATGGCACATGCATTTTGAGAGCACATGGAAAATACGAGCATTTGCTCCAGGCATAGGTCATTAGTTCTGTTGTAATTTCTCTTGGCATGATTTATGGCTGCTGTAAAATGCAGAAGCAGCCTGTGGCAGGATAAGCTATTAAAGTATTCAAAGTGAAAGATGTTTGCAAAGGTTGAGCTGCATGGTTAGAAGGTTACTAATATATTTCCTCATTATATTGCTCACGTTCTCGCCAGTTCAAGCTCTCAAACAATACTATTTTCTGTCCATGGTAAACAGAAGTTTTTCTATCACCATAACTGTTAAAGACTGCCTGAAATCCCTAGAATAGTTATTAGTAAATAACACCTCTGAAGATGTCACATTTTGTGATGCGCGGAGAGTTTTACAAAAAGACAAAGGGGAAATATCCCTGTGAGTTGCTGACTGAGACAGAATGTATCGACACACTAAGTCTGAACATGTGCCCCACAGAGAGAGGTGGTCTCACCTCCTGCTCCTCCCTCAGAGTGTACGTGTGCTCCACAGATATTGAGGAGTATCTTCTCATGAGCATGGGTATAGTCATCATCTTCAAACTCCATGCTGGGTCCACCCTCGTATACCCAAATTACTAGATGGCGAGGTATCCACCAGGCTGCTTGCCCCTGCCATGGTACCTTACTCAAGCCACAGAAAAACTGGCCTGTTTTTGAGAATGACCTAACCCTACATTGATGGGGGAGAATAGTCCATGAAGAGACATCCCACTCTCTCAAAGTGTATGTGTGCCCAGGACTTCTGAATGTACTCTGCATCGCGGATAGCATGCTCTCTGCTTCTCCTTTGGGAACCATCTGCCTCAGAGCATGTTCTATGAAACTAACTTATAAAGTGTATATACCACCATAGTGCTATTAGGCGCCAGAGAAGCACACAAGGGAGCCAATTATTTATGTATGTATTGGTATTTATAAAGTGGGAACCTAACAGAGGAGCACTGTACATTATATGGGTGGGGCGGGTGGGGCTGGGAGATCATGTACATCAAGTGGAGTTTACACAACGCTGTTTAAAGCATTACATTGTTTTTTTTTAAGACACAGGGAGATTAAGTGAGGTGCCCAGAATTACTTTATGTTGAGCCAAGCGCAGAGACCAGGTATTCAAACCTGGGTCCTCAGGCTCCAAAGTCAGCAGCTCTAAGCAATTAAGACACATTTCCTCCCCTTATGAGGCAACTTTTCCTTACTAGATCCCTAGCATTGAAAAAGATGCGTCTTTGCAGTTTTCCGAACGCTACCAAGTTGAAGGTTGTACGAATATTAATAAGTATAGCATTAAAGAGCTAGAGATAATGACCTGAGGTGGGCAGGCCACTGAAGGCTCCAGGCAGATGACTGCCTATGGCTCATCTAGAGGGCCTGAATGAGTCACACCTTTCCTGCTTAACTCTGATTTCCTTCAAAATTACTTCAACCCCTTCAAATATTAATATTTGTGTGCTCAAGATTGATGGATATCAATGGAATGACTAGAAGTGTTTCTAAGGAATGAATGATCATGGCAGCATGATGTCACCTTTCCTTCAACTACTAAAATGCTTACATGTAATATCTGTAGTATTAGTTTATGTGCCACAGCTTGCAGATGTTGTCTTGGGAGCCACCCTATTCAACAGAGCCCTTTGCTACACAGCAGGGCCACGTCGGGTCACATGCATGAACAGGAGAGAGCGCAGATCACCAGAATGTCGCACAGCCAGCTGCTTGTCCCCCTAGCCTGGGGGCTGCATCAGTGGTAGCCAAGAGAGGTAAAAAGTACCTGTAATGCTTGCCAGAAAATGTTTGGTCCATTTAGGCCCCTAAACCGGTCGCGTAGAAAACTAAATGAGCAATATCACAAATGTAAATTTGCAGACCATTAATTGCTAATTGAGGGGAATTTTCTTTTTTTAAAGGGCATTTTGTGACTTCCTCTTTATTGAATTTTATTAGCACCACAAACCTGGATGGGTGGCTAATTTGGCAGAATAAACAATGTCTTTCTAAGTCAAAAAAATTGCTCTACATGCAAGTCATCTAGGTCCAGTAATGCTGGAAATATTTGTGCCAAACAACTTTACAATTCTTTCTGCTAACCATCAGTGAATATATAAGAGCGACAAATGCAACAAAATATAGCCGACCCCATTCCTTCTGATTTCTACAGATATACGCAAACCCAGCATCACGGATTTCTTTGCAAATGCAAACAAGAGATCACTGCTCGATTCTGAAAGTAGCCTAGTACAACAGAGTGTGTTTTTGCAAGATGCACCTGCAGAAGATTCTGAGAGAATTAGGTCAAGCCAAGGATCTGTTCCACTGGAAGATGCTACAACCAGGGTCCAAGATGCAGGTGCCAGTTTTGAAAGGGATACCAGCTTGCTAGAGTGTTGGGACCATAATCAGTGGGCTCAATTTAAAGGAAAGTATACATGGGCAAACAGTGAAAATGGTGACCTTGGGTGCAAAATGTGCAGCGAGGTTAAGCTGCTTAGAGGGTCAGCATCACAGGGTGTGAGTATGTCTAAAGACTGATCACTGGGAGCATTTCTGCATCTGCCCCAACAAAAACTAGCCCGTTCATCTCAGTGCAGAAAAAAATTAACATGCACAAACTTTCTGAAGCAGATTCTAAAGCATGTGATATCCAAGCTGCATCCAAGGAGGAGGTACTGTGAGAAACTATCGTGGAACAGCAGAGGCATTGCCGTGCTTCAACAGTTAAGGTTTTTTGCGCTCTTTACTTTTGTTCCAAAGATAATACCCCTTTTCAGACTTCCCAGGTCTAATAGCTTAACAGAATGCTAACGAGGCAGATATGGGCTTGATTCTACACAACTAAAATACTGCAGCACAGATAACCGATTGCATTGCTAATGAAATGCGGAGAAAGCTATGCATGGGTATCATTGAACAGGCTCCAAAAATCTCTGTTTATATCGATGAGCCAATAACCATTTCTTCCATGTAAGTTTTAATTATTCATGTCCGTGCTGTAGGAGCCTCTTAAGTTTTTACTTCACTTGGTGGAGTTGACTAGAGGAGATGCAGAGTGCATTGAGGCCTCATTGTTGAAATGTCTTGAGAAACCGGGATTTTGCAACACATTTCTTGCAGACCATTGGATAGGGGTGTACAGAGATTGTGCCAGGGTAATGCTTGGGAGAAACTCTGGTGTTTTGTAGAGGCTATGCTCAAAATACCCTTATCTTGTAAAATGGCACTGTCTATGCTACTGGCTTGAGCTCAGTGTCTCGGACATGACTGATACCGTGCCAGGCCTTAAGCACATTAACACATCATTTTTTTAAAACTATATGCTGCGTACCATCAGTCTCCCAAAAATTAGGAGGAACTCTCTTAATGTGCAAAAGAGTTAAAAAACTGCAATTCTGAAAATTGTGTTGCTTCTAGCAAAAGGGCAATTGGAGCAGTTGTGGGAGTCATACCCAGCATTTTACCAGCATTTCTTTTTACTCAAACGTAAGCACTTCTCGTGATGCAAAACAACATTGTGGGTTGAATAAAATCCTGACATCATCAGATTTTTGCTGTATTTAGCTGGTGTTGCGGATGCTGTTTATGAAATTGGAGCACTGCAAAGGGGTGAAGGACCTGTTGCCAGCTTACCGGCTCAATCATCATTCATGCAGAGCAATAGAAAAGTTTAAGGAGTTCCCAGGGAGACATAGGAAGGAGGCTGAACAAGCTATTGAGAGTGGCTTATTTAGAGGAGTGCCAATCAGCAGTCAGGACTCATATGGCCGAGTAAAAATAAACCTTCCCTAGTTCTACCAAAACCGGGCAGATAACTTGCGCTCTAGGTTATATGCACAGTCATCAAGCAATACGTCTACCACATCAACTCAGAGAGATTAATTTGTAGCGCTTACATCAGAGATAGATGTCATCAACCCACACAAGTGGCCAAATGACGTTGAGAGCCCATGGCATGAAGGGGAGAAGAAACAAACCGTGCAGGAGGTTCTCCTAATGATAAACTCATACCTGAGGTTTTGAGAGACTATGTTGATAACGACGGCAGTGAAATTCCAGATCAACTGCATCCTGTTATGAGGGCTATAAACACACTTCCTGTGACTTAAAGTGACTGCAAAATGGGTTTCAGCATCATGAACTTGATATTGTCACCCTTATGAAACTGCCTTGGTGTTGCATGCCTTTCTTCATTAATGTTTATGAACCTCATGGGCCGTCTTCTGCCACTTTGGAATCTAATGCCATATGTTAACAGGTGGTTGACTGCTCATCGCCATGCGGATGATACTCTGTCTTGAAAGGCAGGTCCTACAGCCCAGCATAATAAACGTTAAGCAGGAGTTTTTTTAATTGAGGTTAGGTTTTCAATTATATAAGCGGTCTCACTACTCATATTTCATGGTCAAACATTCTGTGGCAATATTAGCATGTTCCATAATGTCTGCAGTAACACATGTGCAGAGTGTCCGATTGAAACTGTGCAGTGTGCAACTTGCATTTTGTTTTTATAATGGTCAAAGAGTGTTAGTGTCTTTAATGGTGGTATGCTGGGTAGGAAATACGTTTTATAGTTTTGATATTCACAGTTGCAGTTTCTAGCATGTTTTTTTTGCAATGCATAAACTATGCTTTGTTCATGGTGCCAGGTTTAGGATGCCAGGTTTAGTATGCCTATCTTGCAACACTTAATGGGGCTTGGCTAAACTGGTTAGATACCAAACTTCACCCACATTTGGGCTGTTAGTTTCTTCAAACAGGGACCTCAAGTTACAGGCTTAAGTACGGAACATGTTCCATTGTTAAATCTCGCAATATGCTCAAATGCTAGACCTACTGAACCTGTGATGTCACTCCCTGTGGTGTCACTGCCCTTGGTGCCACATGCCGTGATGTCACTTCCTGTGATGCCACGTGCTGTGATCTCATTTGCACATTACCTAACTTGGTGAGTCCCCCACTTCTGTAGGACTTGTGCCCTGCTTCCAACAGAGCATTCCCTGCAAACTGGAAGGCATGTTCTTTTTTTACTTCGACTCAGATACTTAGAAAAGGTGGGGGTGAGTGAGGCCACAAACGGAAGACACGTCCCAATATTTACTGAAAGATGATTTGTGTGACAGGGAGAGCCATTTGCAGGTTGAAATGCAGAAAGTGTCTGGGCCGGGAAGCAGCTGTGATCTACAGCGCTCCTCCTGGCATCATTTGCAGGTTTGATAGATCACATAATTCCAAGTCATTCGCTATTTCAATGTCCTCGCTATCTCCAAATCCATTTCCCTCACTCTCGCGCTCACCCGCGGAATATAAAATAACTACACCTCTTGAGAGTAACAGCCCATTTCGATGATTAACTTCTGAGAGGCAAAATTTACTAATCCTCAGAGATCAATATTGTTTGTCAGCTTGTGTACTCTAAAAGATTAGAGACTTTTTTAAATCGTTCTTTTCTATTTGTATGTGCAAAGTTCCATATGCCACACACTGCTTTCCCCTATTTGTTAGTACGTCAGACTGAATGACAAACTTAGTTCTTGATTTGGGAGCAGCAGAAACCCATCAAAGGGCAATTTCTTGTCCTGGACTTTTATTCTTGTTTAAATCCCTGCTGATTGTCGTGAGGATGAGGAGGGTATGACAAACTAATTTAGGTCCCTAGCATCCAAGTCCTCTGTGTTGCATGCACAGGCCACACCTGTATGTGGACCACAAAGACATAATTCATTAAATAGGCTGTTAACTTTGTCATATACAACTTCAGCTACTGAGTTATCAATCAGATAATTCTTGAAGCAGTGTGATGCGAGCAGCCTTTGTGACCAAAGTATCCCTTCCACAGAAGTCTGTCCATAAAGGTTTGAAGGATTTGTTTTTACCATTTTGGTAAAATCTTGGGCTTTGGGTTGTTTAGCTGTAGCCTGTTCCCTCTGGCTTTATCACTGCCCCGTTGAAAGCAGACAAGGGATATTCCGTTCCCACAAACCTCTATGTGCAGTACCCACAAACAAAATGAGTGCTGAAGAGCATGCTCTTCAAAATTGACCATAAATTAGATTTTTTTGTTTTTGTTTCGAATTAACATAAAGCAACAGCAGCGTCTGGGGACTTTCTTTAGTATGTCATCTCTAACTCTTGCAGTAAAATGTTCTGATAGAGACGACACCCATGCAAGGGGTCTCCAAGTGAAAGACATACTTTGCTGCAACCTGTGTTTCCAGCCTGCCAGTGCTAAAATGATAAGCTTTAAATTAGCCACAGAAATATAAAGATAATTCCCTGTAGTACAAATCAAGGAAGAGACGAAAAATCAACGGTGTTGACAGCACTTCCCTGCAAGGAAGGATGTCAGAGCAAGTGCCACAACCCTTCTAAAACAAGATGGAGGATTCTGTGTTCATAATGACAACAAAGTGATGCATAGCCTTGGAAAGAGGGTGTGTTCCGGTGTGGCATCCTGGTTGGTAGCAGGCACCAAACTAGAGAAGCACCAGGTTCACATTGGGGCCCTGAGATTCAAAGAACCAACAGGAGTCTCCAAACAGGAGAAACTTCAGAGTCAAGGTGAGTGGCTAGACTAAGGCTAAGCTACACCGAGACATAGCTGGACACAGAAATTAAGTCAGAAGCTTCAGAAGGACCTACAGCGGAGATAGTGAGATGATGTAGGCTCCACCTTGAAGTTGTTAAAGGTGGGCAATGAACCTATTAGGAAAGCCCTTCACTGTTTGCACTACCTAACTACCTACTAGGAGGACAGCAATTAAGTGGGTATGAGGCATTACATAGTATACAGAAGGCAGGATTACCCACAATAAGGAAACCAAACAGCACAGTTGCATTTGCAAAGAACACAGGCCTCTAGGAACTAACAAAAAAGGGCAGGCGCTAGAAGTATAGCAACCAATGTGCTAGTCCTACAGAACGCCTGCAGGGCATGAAGGAAGTCATAGAAGATGAGCTAGTACATTAGTGAACTGGCACTACACGAGACACCCAGATGGAGCATGGGCTTGCAAAGCTACGGATTGCTGACTGATGACTAGGAATAGAATAAAATGATACCTCTCAGAACTGGCACAAAAGACTCCGCGACTCAGTTATCCAGAAGATGAACGAGCACACAACATCAAGGGAAGACTCCAAGAGTCACAGTTTGAATCCACAATGTGGTTAAGATCTGCTCTAAGCTGCAACCGATTAACTTGGGGCATCATTTTTGTAAGTGATGTCATATGTGAGTGTCAAGAGTAGGGCAGGGGTGTGAGTTATGGTTTGCATAGCTAACTATAACTGGCCAACTGCAGTTTTTTCTTTTGCTGTTTTTCCCTCACCACAACTTCAGTTTTACTGACCAGACTTTGTGTTTGAACCTTTGCTTACCCTTTCTCTCTGAAGACCTATCTGGATATCATACTAAACAGCAATGCATTTGTTTACGTCCTCAAATAGTTTCCTCAAAAGACAGCAAGAGTTTGGATCTGTATTCTATGCATGTGTGCTTCCTATACTAAAGGCGTGTAATGGGAGGGAGGGCAGACCAGTCAATGAAGGCAAGAATGTGAGTAACTGGAAATTGAGGCTACTGCTGCATCTAATCTTTCTGAAGGCACTCCAGGTACACACACTCTTCCATTCTGTGTGAAAGAAGACTACGGCATTACATCCAGTACGCCCATCAAATCTCAAGTGCTCACACAGAATCTTTCCTCTCTTAGCTGCTCTTCAGAGTGGAGGACACCAAGAAGACTGGAGTGTGCCTGCTTCAGTCTGCTAGGTACGATGGACATTGTACGCAGGCTTTCGTACTACAGGATGGAAAAAGCTCTAACCCAGCAGAACAGAGAGCAGAAAATAATTTAATAAATAGCTATATTTTCATCTAATACAGTGCCACAAGATAAATACATTGATCCATTGATTTTAGTTTGAATACAGTTCATAAAGGTGTCACACACATGCAAGGATGCTAGCGTGAAACGACTCTAATTTTCATAACTTTGTGTCTGCATTTATATTATAAAAGACCACAATCTAATATTTAGCAATCCCATTGTGGTGTTTTTGTGGGTCTGTTCTACTTGCGGAAAAACTGTTCTTCTGAAAAAAGGCTTCACATACAAGGCCTCAGAGTGGAACAATTTGCAGTTGACATAGGTGGATCTCCGGCTAGACAGCAGAAACAGTTACTCACAATAAAAAGAAATGCAAGTCTTAAAAACAAACATTTTTCTGAAGCATACTCCTATAGAGTTACTATTAGTCACTGTAGGCCACAGACCAGAAGAGAGAAGCTTGCCTGTAGTGAGCAGACCTTACCGGCTTGATCTTTAGAACACTTTCATCAGTACTTGCTGACTGCACTGTAATTCGTGGAACGGGCTGCAAAAGAGTAGATGCAAAATTTCTTAATATGAAAAAGGCATGCCTACTGCTAGAGAGAACATTAAGACAATAAGTAAAAAGGTAACCAGGGCAACCAAGAGGGAAAACAACATCCATCAACCAGGACTATGTTTTGAGAGGCATTTATTCTTAAGTAACCAACAGTTTTGATGGGATTTGAGCATCCCAAACATCTCAACATTGATAAAGCAACAAAGAATAATGAACAGTGAAATATGTGCATTAGTCTAACTGGGAGAACACAAATGAAGTAGTTCTTTACAGTTATGTATTCCTTGTAAAACCCATGCATCCATTCTACAGACGTTGCAATTTCCCGCTGTAAAGAGAACTGAAGCACAAGTATTTAACAGCTGGAAGGCAGTATGAATCGCAGTTAGCATGAAGATGGTAACACTATAGGCAATGTCAGTGCTTCCCAAACTGTGGGTCACAACCGACTGGTGGGTCGCAAGCTGATTTTTGGTGATTCGTGAAAGTCCAAGCAATAAGTCAAGATGCCTTTAAGTTCTGTATTTATCTTGTCACATTTGCTGTGCTTTAAAGACAGAGGTCAAATGTCAGGCTGTCTTCTGACAAATTGCTGCCTATATTTTAGCATGGAGACTTGTGTTTACAAACTCACTTTGCAGTCACAGAAAGAACAGTAAATTGAATTATGTGACAATCTTGCAGAGGTACAGGGAGTGTGAAAGGAAAGGGTGTCATTTTTTGTAACGCACAACAAAATGAAATACCTGTAGATGAACTGTACACATTCAGCTGTTAGAAAAGCACAAATGAATCACATTTTGTGCAATTCTAAAGTGTGATGGAAACAAAGGTTTTAAAACGATTGAAACAAAACAATACACTTTACTTAGTGATGCACAAGTTATAAATATTCACTGAAACCCAATTTCCAGACATTATCATTTGTGTGCAATATAGTTTTATCAGTAAAACTGTACGCCTATGCCAATGTAGTGGCCATGTCAATGGAAAATGTGTTGTCTGTAAATGAGTTACATAAAAAAAAAAAAAAATCACCTGCCTCGTGTCGAATAAAGCTAGGTGAGTCGCAAGGGTTTGTCATTCTAAAAAGTGGGTTGTGGTCCTAAAAAGTGTGGGAAACACTGTGCCACGTTATGTATGAAATACATGCTGAAAATATACAAAATGCAGGCCCGAACTAGATGTACATCACAATGGTAAACCATGCCATAATAATTGTTAATCCACCACATCCTCAGTACGATGTAAAGGAGAGTGAACACACAAGATAGGAGACAATTAATTGGTCCATACTGAGGACCAAACAATCCACTCCACTCAGGATACCAATGAGTTATAGTGCTGAAGAATGGCAGACTACATCTAATGTAAAGCATTATACAAATTCAAGAAAATAAAGCAAAGTGAACTGAACGAAGAAGAAGAAAAAAGTAACTGGAGTTATGGACTCAGATATAGTGTGCAAGGTGAAGAAAAAAGTAACTGGAGTTATGGACTCAGATATAGTGTGCTTTATTGTCATTCATCAGATACAATACGTGTCTCTGCTCAAGGAGATTTTGATAGACACCTGCAGCTGCTGACAGGTGCAGATGGATATCTGCCCAAAGCCCTTAGATGTCCACAGTTTATCCAGCATTTTATTTCACTAATGAAGCTACATTTCCTCCTGCTCATAGAAGACCCAGTGATGCTGCCACTGGTGTGCTGTAATGGAGCAATGTCTACTAAGGAAAAACAGTGGATGGCCACCCTATTCCATATTCTTGCACTGACACAGACTAGGGTGTGCTGCGGCACTGGCAGCTTGGAGCAAGGGTTGATAGAATCCATGGCGTGCACCACAAATTGTGAGCACAAACCGAGGACTCAGGTTTTGACCTGCAAGACAGCAAGGCTACAGGGCAAGAGCCCAAATGGGTGCAAGTAAAGAGCTGCCCCAGCTGCAGGCAAAGGGTGGTTTTGTTTGGGGGCTGTCCTGCCTCCATGGCTTGCAGTACTGACACAAGGGGACAAGAAATTGTTGAAGGTAAGGTGACATACATCAACGGACTATAATCATCCAATGCGGACGAATCTGAAAGGAGGAGAATGAGAGGAGTCTCCGAGATTGAAGAATTGCATGGTGGGATATCCCCTGATCCAGCATACAGCTCACAGTGGTGACTGTCTTGCTACACGGAAAGTTGACTGGTACCAGGTATGTGCATGTGTGGTGGAAGATCCTGGCGTCAAGAAGCCTGTAGATTGATATACCAAATGCTGCGTTGCACAACAAAGTGCCTGTAGCTACACATGGGAGCAGTGATTAAGCCCTAGAGTGCAGGTCTGGGCATCTTGATTGTGTGTAGGGCAGCAGACAGGTGCTGCCGGTCCTTATTTCTAGGGATAACCATGCCACATGCTACTCAAGAAAATCAAAAGTTAAAATCCCCACTTCAGCATCCTACACACTTCTGAGCAGAGCAGGGATTCCATTACATCTGAAATCGCTATTGGAAAACCCAATAGCGATCAAGACGGTGGAGAACTGAGTGTCAATGACATGGTAGAATTAAGTACACTAGTTACTTAATGAAGCAAAATATTATATATCTATACCTAAATAAATGGAAAAGGCGCAGAACTTGCATGAGAGACCAAACAATGCGGAAAAAATCTCAGATACAGAAGATAAAATAAACATATTTGGTGTTGACTGTTCTGAATAAAACTGTAAAGCAGCTGTCTTACTGATACTCAAGGCATATCCCGGTTCCATAATGGGCCCTGGTTCAGGCTTTCAGATGGTTGTCAGTGTGGTCCATGGTACTGTACATCAGAGCCTCACTCTGCAAGCTGTTCTCCAATGACTATACTGCAGAGGGAATCCTGGTAGATCCTGCACTAGAACAATGAATAACGCCCTCCTCCAGGCGCAGGAGCTAAGGCAGTATGTTGAAGATACCGCAATTCAGGATTCAATAAAATTGCTAAGGTGCAAATGCAAAGGGATGCTGGATAAAGCTAACAGAATCTACTCTTGCCAAGATGTGTCTCCTGACACTAGGAGGGCCACAAAAGAATAGGACTTGATACAGAAGCAACTTAGAGAGAAGACTATACAGATGCATCTGCGACCAGGCACATCTGAAAGTGGACTTTGAACTAGGCGCAAGGGTTATAAGGCTTAACCTTATTGGAAAGGTTGTGGAATGGTTTGGGGAATCCTAAAAATTCATTCAAATGGGCAGGTCTCTGTGCTGCTTTTGTGATGGTTCAAATGCACACAGGGATATTGGCATAGAGTCTTCCTGTAATGTACAGAAATGGCCACGGGAGGCCATCTGTTAGAGGTGGACACCTAGCAGCCCTAAGCGCAGTTGAAGGGTGGTTAGATTTTATATGGGGGCTCTAAACTTGGGAGGGTCTGTCGATGGTATGTTTTTTTCAGATACTTCCCTCACACATCATATTCCTTACACACTCTTTCCTTCTACTAAGTTCCGCAAACCTTTCTTTTAATGCAGTAAAGTCAATAGCAATAAGTATTTTCATTTAACAAATTATTGGGCAGTTAATGATAATATGATTTACAGTGTGTATCATATAAATAAATAATAACCGTGTCACACCCGGTTTCCTGGGCACCAGGGCACTCAGGGGCTACCCACTCCAATCGCATCAACTGGAGGGTTCCCCACTGGTGGCCTGGCGCCTCAGTACTAGTGGACCCAAAACTGGATAACCAAATACTCCCCTCCAGTACTTGACTCTCTCAGGTAGGAGAGGCAGAGGAGTCCAAGGCTTACTCAAAGAGGTGAGGTAGGTTTGGACAATCATAATACAGGGTACACTGTATTACCAGCTAATAAGATCAATGTCCAGTCAGTGCTTTACTTAAAAAAAAAAAAAAAAAGAAAAGTACTTTAAGACACATAAGAGAAATATACTACACACAAAACTAGGATAAACAGTAAAAACCAGACATCTCTACAACGCTCTGGGCCACAGTTCTGACCCCCAAAACAATATCATAGCGCCTGGTCACAAAGCACCATATAAACAAAGTTAGCATGTAGACACCCAATTAGCATTGCATATTACACACCATGTTGCACAGGGTTGCTCTCATTCACTAGAGCCATGGTACCAATCCTTGTATGGCAATGGTGTAGTTTCAGCATAGGATGTGAAGTCAAACGTTCCGGATCATCCCCGGAACCCACCACTCAAAGAACAGAAGTGCCCTCCTGTCCTTAGCAAGGACATCGCTCTGGTGGCGTCAGGGATCTGATCATAGGTGCCAGATGTCTTAGCACAATTTACTGGAGTCCCACTAGACACTTGCTAGCTGTAAGAGAGTATTAGCTGGCCAGAGCGCCAGTACACCATGGTACTCCCCTGTGTGTCAAATGTAGGGGGTCTGTACCACAGGACACTCTTCCGCAGCTACAGATTGTAACTGTAAGTATCCCAGGCTCCAACAGCACAGGGGATGGGTTGGGCAGAAGTGACCTCACATTGAAAGGCTGGTGGAATCAAGTTTCTCCATCTTCCTCTGTTGATGTGCTTGTAAGCTTCCTTATCTTGAACAGCTGTTTGCAATTTCTTTGTCTTCCAAGCCGATGCAACAAGCCCCACAAACAGCTGGTCCTCTGCATCTACATTCAGGTTGCTGATTGACCCTTTTGCTCTTTCGCAGCTGGCAAATCCCTTCACAGCAGAATCCATCCATCACAGAGAAAACTCTCAAGTACAGAGGCGGTGAGCAAGTTTTCCTGCCTTTACACCGCTGGACCACAGCTGGATTCTGTAGATGCTTGTTAGAACTGAAGACTAATCTTGAACAACCACTGACAACTCATCCCAGACTTTTTATCACCTCAGATTGACAGGCTGATCCAATCAGAGGGTCTGCTGCTTGTGAATCTTGGGTGCCCCGCCAATCATGAGGCCTATCTGTGTCTCATGCTCACTGCATGTTTAAGATATGTATAGGATGAGTTACTGGGCTTCAGGACAGGCTCTTGATATCAGCCAGGGCTATTCTTCAGAGAGGAATTTTAATTAACTCCCGACCAGGAGGCACTGACCATTATGCCTCCTAGCAGAGTTAGGGCAGCTAAACAAAGATAAAAGCAAGTGTTTACCCCACCCCACCAAGCTTCTCCAAGGAATAGGGAGGGACACAGGGGAGCTGGAACGTCAAGCAGACCAGCTCAGCTCACATTAAACATAATGGCTCACCTCACCATTCTCCCCTAGGGAACCTACTGGCTCTCAAACACACATCCCAGGTAGATAAAGGCAACAGGACCACAGGCAAAGAAGACTGCATAGACTTGACCAGGAGGGTGGCTAGTAGCCCCTCTACTCCCCAAGGGTACAAGGATACCGCCTTGGTAGAGAGGGCAGTAGCCACTCTCTGTGAAATAGGGGTGCACTATGAATGCCCCCCTCAACCTCACAGCTAAGCTCTAGGTTCTCAGCCCATGTAAACAGGGAGATCCTCAGTGGACATAATGCCTGTCATGTTCACTGAGGTAAGGATCCAGAAACCATACAGTAACTTTTAAGTGACTTGCCTGTAGCTCACCATAAGGCAGGGCAAGCACACACTCCAGAAAAATGCAGAAGACTTACTGTCCCAACAAACCACAAACGTAAATAATAGATGTCTGCAAGCTATCCTATAAAGTAGGAAGTGATACCTGTCAAATAATACTTGCAAGAGTCCATTTGTATTCCCCAATAAGCTAGATGTGCTACGTTAAAACATAATCTAACAAGATCTGTAATGGGTAAGATTATGTTCAAGAGCCCTTTATTGTTATATGGGTGCCTAAGGAGTCCTTTCCTGGCTTGACAGGCACCCCTGGGGTTGTTTCTGATAAACCCAGGGGTGCCTAGGCTAGACTTTTCAGGAATTAGGTACTCACATTCAGCAAGGGATGAAGGTTCATTCTGCATCAAGGAATCCAAAACTCACAGAATTTCCTTTAGTTCGTGCTATAGAGCAGAATTTGGTGCAAAGCCAAATTTGGTTTGGCCAGAATGGGATCATGAGCATTGCTGCAAGTTTCACAATTTGTGAGAGACCTGTGAATAGAGGGAGTTGGTAAAAATGCATAGTATAATTTGCCATATCAATCCAGATGAAAAGGATGTTCCAACTCTCTCCTTCTGTAAAGGAGAAGCAAAAGGAGGAATGGCAGTCATCAAAAGCAAGTTGATTTGAGGAAATCTTCACTGTTGAAAACTGACTTGAGAAGCGCCCACTACACCTGATGTTTGCAAGAGCATTGATACAAAGACCTGGGGATGACCTATGCTGGAATGGCTTGTTGATGTAGGAAGCGACTGTTCCTGCCTGTTTGCTCAATACAACTAAATTGCTATACTGCCTATGAGGACTGCAATAACAATTCCCCTTAAAAGAGGAGGAAAAAATAATTTTCAAGCAATTTATGTGCAGCTTAATTTGGTTGTGTAAAAACTTTTTGGGCCTTTGGGTCCCGGAAGTAAGACATACGAAGCCCACAATTTCGAATAGAACAGTAGTTATCTTCAACTGTCTATCTCACAGATGGTCCCTACGAAGGATCAAATGTTGTTGCACCACCTTACATTTTCAGTTAGGCAAGAAGAAGATCCAGCTAGATGTAGAAGGCCATGAGGTTGCAGAGCGTCTAAAACCATTGTTTAAATTGGTTTTCTACTCGCACTAGTGAATGAGAAGCTATTTCCAGAGACATACTGAGCAAAGCACCTAGAAACCGAAATCTTTTGCAGTGTAACAGGTGTGCCTCCATGAGGTTCATGGAGATGTCCAAGTTGTGAATGCCTTCACCTCTGTGGGACGTGTTCTTATCAGCCAGTCATCCAAGTAAGTGTAAAGGTATATTTCCTCCTATCAAGGAGGAAAGGCAACCACTGACAGCACCTTTGTGAATACCGCTGGCAGAGTTCATGCCCAATTAAAGGCATCTATACTCATAATGCTACTGTTTTGTTGAATGACATTTTCTGCCCACAGCTGCACATGGTGGTTATAGCCATGGCTCCAGCATCTTTATTTTCTTTGTTTTCCTTGGCCGTTCCTGGCATGAACTATACCTAAAAGACAGAGGATTTCCATGTTCTGGTCTCTGTCATGCTAGGTCTAAGCTATTCAAGATGTACCAAAGAGCTACATACTGTTAAATACAGTATGCGTTTGCAGAACACAGCAAGAGTCCTTGTTAACATGCCATCTCCTGGCTGCATCTCAATTGCTTTATCCAAGTTCCTATAGAGTTTTGCAATTTACATTGCTTTGAAAATCCCTCTGCAACCATGGCAATCTCTAATCACCGAGTAACATATGCAGCAGCGCAAGGACTGTGGGGAGCTTCATGATATAAGTCATCCTAACAGCTGTCACCTATGAATTTCTAAATATTGGTTGGTACCCTTTTATAGTTCCAATCCTCATAACTTCGAACACACTTCAGGGTCTTCATTTGGCTGCTAGCGTTCTCTCTCCCTCATACAGACCGACCATGGCCCTATGCCCATCCACAAACAAATGTGTGTCATTTCCAGTCGATATGCCCTTCGGTTTCGAAGCATTTTCTTTTTACCTGAAAGTTCTGCAGGCATCATAGGTGGCCTCCTGGTGATCGGGGAGAGGCACAGATTATACACCAGGTGTTAATAGGTGTGGGAAAATTTAGCTTGGCACAGAGGACATTATCAAAATGGCGTTCATTCCAATAGGTTGGCATATTGTTCATTGCTGCGTGCTGCGTGGTAAGGAAGGTGAGGATGCCCCGAAGGGCGCATGGTTGGTGCCCGGACTGATGATTCAAGGCGAGAGCTTAGACGGAAAAGCACGAGCGGAAGCAATACCATTAAAGAAGGTAAGAAGGAAAGAAAGATTTCAAACGGGAGCAAGTTGAAATATGGAGCGAACATAGACACGAAAGAACCCAACAGGGGAGAGAAATCGATCTAAGAAAAAAGTCAATTCCCATGCGCAGTATCTCCAAGAGGAGGAGTCACTCGATCCTGTGACTCAAAACACTTCTTCAAAGAAAAACAACTTGCACCACTCTGGACCCAACACTAGATGGCAGGAGTATGCAGAGCATGTGTATCTACAGCCACATGCCATCGAACAGGATTTTTCCCCCACAATGTCAGAGTAGTTAAATAAAGTGAGTCGCAAAATAATTGTATTCCTACATGCAGGCTCACAGATGCATCAGGGCATCTTTTTCTCAGAGTCTGGACTCCTATTTTCCTCCAGAGAGACGTGAGAGTTTGCTATACCCCTGAAGCTTGCATCTACCACCTTCCTTGGGGGTCTGCTCATAAGACTGTTGTCTGTTATGATGAAGGTATGCATGTGATATTTGTGTAGAGCAAATCTAGGCAAAAGGTGGTGTACTGCTTTACAGGGTCAAAGGCAAGCATAAAGTCAACGAGTGACCGGACAAGTAGCTGGATTCTGGAAGCAGAAGTGTACCAATGTACCCCATGATGTAGTGTTCTTTCAAGAGTTGCATCTTCAACTCTTTCCTAGAATGAAGAAGTGTTCAGGCAGTCCTGGTGGATACAGAAACTTGTTCCAGATCCTGCATGCGTAGATGGAGTAGGCATGCTGCCCCGTTTTCTTCTTTTTTCACACTGGTTAAATCTCCATTCTGATGGTGGCCTGACAACAGTGTGTTGATAACCACAGGAGATGATGACCTTGTCTGCAAGATAAACTTGGGTATTGATCATGGCTTTATAAATGATGCAGCTGGTTTTGAAGATGGTGTGAGCTGCCAAGGGGGAACAATGGAATTCCATTGAGATAAGGGTGATCTGATCATGTTGCTTTGGGCCCTGGCTGAGACATTCTACAGTGTTTAGAATGCCCTTAAAGGAGACCAATGTGAAGTCTGGGAGGCCATGGAGCAGGATGTTACCACCATCCAAATGCAAGACCACCAGGGCACCAACAACAGTTTTAATGTCACTTTCTGGAAGAAACGGTTTCACTTTCTTTAGAAGAGATATGGCAATGTGTTCCTCAGGGTGAGACTGGTGTCCATAATTAATGTAAGTGTGCTGACAACTGGTGAAAGTTGGGGTTTTTCGCCATAAAGGTTCATGTCATTGGGCCATGTTTGTACTATGCCTTGCTCATTGTTATTAGAAAAGAACAGGAACCCTGTATTGATAGGGTTGCGCATCAGATAAGCACTGAACATCTGGAGAGGTGCAGGAAGCATTTGAGGCATTGGATGTCTTAAGTGGAGCAGACTTTCAAGTAGTTTTGTGTACTGTGCACGAATCCTCAAGCTATACATCCTGTATCAGCAGCTATATGTTGTTCACTCAGAACCTGGGGTAGGCCGTACAAGGATTTGAACTAAATTTGTATCTTTTGCAGCTTTTGACAATGTGTCCCAGTCCAACCTCATCGAAAGATTACGTGATACGGAATCCAAGGCCCCACCCTAGAATGGATATGCTACTTCCTCACACAGAGAATTCAGTGAGCCAGACTGCCCTCCATATATCAAAGCCCAAGGGCCTGATCTACAGAGTTAGTTCCCCTAAAGAGCATCCCCCAGCCCCACCCTGTTCAACATTTACATAACACCACTTGCAGACATCATCAAATCCACAGCATCTCAATATTCGCCTACACCAGTGTATCCTCTTCCTGTCAGACAAATTCCCAATGACCAGCTTCACTGAATGCATGATCCAGGTAGCAGAATGGATAAAAATCAGCTACTTGGAACCTCAAAATGGATAACACAGAAGTGCTAATATTCAGGAACAGATGCTCCCCATGGGACTTCTCCTGGTGTCCATCAGAGCTCGGTCCAATCCCATCCCCCTCCAACCATGCACAAAAGCTGGTAATCATATTCAGTAACCAACTCAACATGGCCACCCGGGTGAACGCAGTTAGTTTCACATGTTTCCACATGCCACACACCCTTAAAAGAATCTTCAGATGGATCCCCAAGAGCACCAGATGCACTGTCACTCAAGCCCTAATTCCCAGCAGACACTACTACTGCACTGCAGTCTGTCGGAATCCCCCAACCAGATCCTCAACCGCCTTCAAACCATCCAGAAAACTGCTGCCAGACTCATCCTGGTGCACCCACATCACACCTCAGCTCAGAGATCTCCACTGGTTGCCAATTCAAACTCCTCACTCATGCATACAAGGTGCTGCACAACATTGGACCAACATACCTCAGCTCCCACCTCCATTTCCACCAGCCCACCAGACACCTATGATCTGCCTCCTTCTCTCTCGAACACACCCCACATCTGCAGAAGCAGAACAGGAGGACTAGCCTTCTCATACCACACACCTAAACCATGGAACAACCTCCCTCTATACCTAAGAGTCTCCTCTTCGTTTCTGAAAATCTGCAAGAAGCTGAAGACCAGTCTCTTCAACTAATGACTCTGCAGACAACCGTCACACCTGCTCCAGCACCTGTGCACCCCTCGGGTGATTAGTAGTGCACATAATCCACATAATATCTAAAATTACAAAGATGCTCTGCAGTTCATACAATTAGGAATGGCTCTACAGCAACGCAATTCTGGGCAGCTGTCTCTGGTGCCAATGTCAGAGGGTAAAACACTGCTTCAACAACCAAAATGGAGAAACAATTATCATAAGGGACAGATAAAATCCTTACAGCATCTCAATATTTGATTAAATCGAAGAAAAAAAAGGAGGGCATTCACAAACTGTTTAACAGTGTCTGGGGCTCCTGCCTTTCAGAAAGCTGAAATGAAATTTGCAGCTTAGAATTTGTGCGTGGTAACAGTCATCGTATACATGTACAAATTTACAAATGGCGCACAGTCATTTTTTTTTAATCGCACTGAAGAAAGTGTAAAGAGCAAGACCGCCACCGCTTAAGGGAGCAGCTAGCATATAAAGGTTCTTTCTTGACCATGTGAATTCCATCTGTGCAAGATAAAAGCAGCTTATAATGTAGACAGTGGCAAGGAGGGGCCATTAAAAAGCACTTTCAAGTAACTTCAGTCGTAATTTTATAACCCATCATCTTTTCACATCTCCTGATAAACAAAGGACCTAAAAGTTGGCACCTATCCACATACCCAGCACTTTAATGACTGGCATAGTTTAGAGCATTTAACATGGATAAACTATTCTGTAAAGTCATAGACAATGACTTGGATCATGTTTCCAAATAAAATATAACGTTAGCACAATTCTAATGGCTGCAAGAGGAGCATACTCTGCTTCATTAAACTAAGAGTTCAAGGATTTCGATTTTCTTTCAACAAGCATTCAAAGTATATAAAGATCTCTCTTTCGCTCACACTGTAAAATGCATCAACCTGATGTTGATGGGAAAACCATGGATAATTAGGTCTTCGGCTGTGAACCATGAATTATGTTTTTTTTATTGCAATTTGGAGCAGACCACTTTCTGAGTCTCATAAGCAGTCAAAAGACAATGAGGTGTATTTCAGGATATGTGGAACCCCTAGTGGAAGCAACAAACGGCCAACTCCGGTATAGGTAGGACCACCCAATTACAGACAGAAAACAGAGTCACAATAAACCACTCTGGTGAGTCACTGCTTGTGGTGAAATGGCCATAAGTGGTAAAAACTGACTGCCTGGGAATATAGTTGTGCTTTCTTGTCAATGTGTACCTCGCTGTAGTCATCTTTATTAAGCTATCGTAATGCAGCTTACCTTGAAATTAGAGGAGGTCTGTACCATGGCACCGAAAGCGTGATATTTGAAAACGTATGTTTATATATAACTGAAGAACACTTGCTATGATGTTCTAGGTTTCTCATGACCTCCTTCATGCACCATTACCTGTCCTGTATACGTGGCAAACTTATTTTCATCACTGGAGAAGTGAAATTTTAGGTCATTCCACCCTAACCTAAAAAAGTGTGTGGTTTTATGTAAATGTGAATGCAGTCTTGGCCCAGGGAGACCCCCTTGTACGAGTCTGTCTGACAGACCCTTTGCCCAATCTTTGAGATCAATGCTTTTGCGGACTCAATCTAAATGCAGAATACATACAGTTTTTCTCCGACATCGGCCACTGGCTTTCCTGGTTGCCTGAGAAAATGATTTTAAAATGAGAGTATTTAGCAGTCAATATATGCTGCTCTCTTAGCTGGTACTAGATGTATGTGGCCATTTCACCACAGTGTTTTCATATGAATATTCTGTGCTTTCCAGTGTGGCTCTGCAACACATCAGAGCAAGGAGAGTAAGCTGAAAAGACGACAGCAGATGTCAGAGTCTTTCACTAGTCTGAGAGCAGTGAGGCAGGTTCTGATCCAGAAGCTAAATCCGCAAGACATGCAGTGTAAAGGAAGAGCTGGAGGGAATTTGGGCAGGCTAAAGCAAGCTGCCGGGCATCCACTGCAGAAACTCAAGTAGGGGAGGAACAGAGGCAGCACGCAGCACAGTTGAAGATGCTCCAACAACCGATGAGGGCATTGGAGAAGGAAGCGTGGAAGGCATCCTATAGTGATGGGACTACCACACTTCAAATGCCAGGAGGATATGGTGGGCGGTGAAAAGCACAGTTAGCAAAAAATTACTACTGGTGGGATTTACAAGTGGTGTTATCCCCATTCGCTAAACTGAGTAATGAAAATCAACATCTCATCTCTTTTGGGAGCTCAAACATCAGCCTCTGCACTGCTTCAAGAGTGTTCTGCTGCTCCTGACAAGCCATTAAAGAGGGTCTCAGGGACCCACAGATCAGCAAGGATCACTTGAACCAATGTGTGAGCATCTAATTTCCGCATATAAGGGCAGAGTATTGTATCCGTCCATACACCCAACGTTACTACGCATGCCATAGTAGCGCTTGCAGTAAGCCCAGTTCTCACGCACATCCGGCACCACTTTCATGAGAGAGGAAACGAGAGGGGAAAAAGGTTGGTAGAAATGTTTTTAAAAATGCGAAGGAGATGAAAAATTAAAATGGATACTCTAAATGTAAGAAGTCTCTGCAGTGCGCGCTGGGCTCTTTAGTATTGAACATGAAATGACTGCTTAGAACTGTCAGTGTGGGGGTATAGAAGGAAATGCACCCAGAGCGCCAGGATACCCTTGTGTGCGATTGTGTGACTTACAGATACACATAGCATAACCAAGGAACAAAGAAAATATGTGACAGATCACTGCTGGAGCGAGAACGGTGATCTTATGTAACTAGTATAGCAAACTGAAATTCGCCCAGTCTAAAAACTAATTACATTAATTGTCAATCGCTGTAGCTCTAAAAAGTAGGATGGCTAGATGAACTTTTGAGAGCTATGACTGGAGAGGCGCTGCATCGGCTAGCCAACTTCAGCGCCTGCTCTCTTAAGTGAATGCATGATACTTCAGACTTCCTACAGGCAGGTACAACAGCTTCTGAGTTATTTTGATGGTATTACCATTCATGATCAGGCCTCAGGCCCTCCGGGGAGGCTAGGCCATGGCTCTTGCTAGATCAAGGACAACCCGAAGCGCCTTCGAAGGCAGGGAGGATTGACACAGATACACAAGAGCAACCATCATAAAATGAGGTACCATTTATTCAAGGAACGAAAATGTACATGTTGGACAGAAGACCACCGCTGTCATCACCAGTCCTGAAAGCCTCCCTTGCCTCCACTGATTTCAATGAAGACACTCTCCAAGCCAATTCTTGCTCTCCAAACTTTGTAACTCAAAGTTGGAGAGGTATGTTTGCTCAGATTCCTGGGCTTCTGGGCAAATCACTTAATCTACCCATGCACAATAAGAAATCTGCCCATTTGTAATGTAATGTGATGCTCATTTAAACCACTCAAATGGACTAGTGATTCATCATGATCGTTTTACATTAACCAGTGCTTGACTTGGGGTGATGATGACATATCCAACATTACTGGAAACTGATTAGAACAACAACAACATCCAGCACGACCAAAACTCATCAGCTCAGTTTCCAGTAGCGATTGATGCTTAAAACGCACGCTCAAGTCAAAACCTTTCCCAAAACAAGAAACATGTTTGGCATAATAAAGAGAAACAATCAACATTAACACGCAATGCCAGGTATTTGGCTACACCATTTTGTTAAATCAGCCAGCAGCATCCTCATCTGTTTTGTATTACTTTGGTCACTAATAAAATAGTCATCTAAAAGGCCAAACTGCCTTTACTGCTCATATTTGAAATTTCGGAAGAGAAAGAAGGGAGGGGGGAAGCAACACTGACAGCGGGTGGGCGGGAGGGGGGAAGCAACACAGACAGCGGGTGGGCGGGAGGGGGGAAGCAACACAGACAGCGGGTGGGCGGGAGGGGGGAAGCAACACAGACAGCGGGTGGGCGGAAGCAACACAGACAGCAGGTGGGCGGGAGGGCGGAAGCAACACAGACAACGGGTGGGCGGGAGTGCAGAAGCAACACAGACATCACAAGCAACATGGAAAACAGGTGGGTAACAGTCAGACGTTTCTTGACAATCACCGCTTTAGGATCTTTGTTGTCTAACTTTTTATATTTTATATGATTTGCCCCACAGGAGTCATTTGGAGTTGTGCTATGCATTCCTGTTGGGCTACCTATGTTATGTTACACAGTCCTGCATAGCACACTGTTCATCAATTACTTGGCATTAATCTATGATACGTAATTAATCTAAAGTATAACTCTTAGTGAGCCAGTGGTTATCCTGAACAAATTATGAGAATTCAGCCTGTTGGACCAACACTGCCCCCCCCCCCCCTTTGATTGAGAGCCAACCTTAATGCATTACTTGCTCAGTGGTCAAGAGGTTGGCAATATGAGAGCCCCTCAAAAACTTGCAATACTTTGTGTTCGTTTTGTGGGGAAAAAATAGTACAATTCTGTTCAAAACAGACTAGTTCTTTAGAAGGGGCACACTTTTTCGGTCGAGGTGTGCCATAAGCTTTGTGTCTGAGGAATTTCAGCCTGAAGCCATTAGTAACTGCACATGCAACAGGAACGGAGACATCTAAATTTCTTTCTATAGCGTTTTTTAATCTCAGTACTGGCTGCTCTCGCCAACATATTTTATGGTGAGGAAGGGATTTGGTCGTTTGCCTAAGGAACCTGAATATGCAGCCTTCAAACTAATCCTGTGCATAAAGCGAAAAAAGAAAGAAAAAGTATAGAAATGCTGTGGCATATTCATGCTGTTTACATAAAGTTGATTTGCACTCCACTGTAGTGAGCAGCAACGTGAGGTGATGGCTTGAGAGGCAGACAACTGAGTGAAGCCTGTGAAACATCAATAGCAAAGCTGTTCAAATCATAACTATGTACTGGTCAGTGTGTAACAATGGGAGTGTTTTATACTGCGTTGCACACTAAACAAAATATAGGAAAGGTGCAATGCAGTGTTTTGAGTGTATCATTCTTTATGCGAAACCACCTCAGTAGCATCAAGCAACTTTGCGCAAAAGAAACTCGGACCCTGAATTTCATCAGCAGCCAAATTAAAACAAGCATTTGCCATGAAATGGGTCTCGTGTTTGCTCGCGTTAGGGCTATCAGCGTTGTAAACTCCTAACCGGACTTTTTCTTGCCACATAATTTGAAAATGAAAAGTAATACAGATTCACATAAGCGAGACGATTCAAAGCGCCACAGCATCAGCGTGAAGCAGTACACAAAAGGAAAAATAAGTTTGCTCGCAGTCAAATGTATCGGCAAAAGTGCAATTAGCTACGTAACACGGGCGATGTCCAAGACGGTAGCTAAAGGAGGGGAAAACGTAAAGCATTTAACAACGAAAATAAAGGATTTTTGAAGGGCAAGCCCATGAACGAATGATAATGATGGGCATGCGGTGGGTGTGGTAAAAGCCCTGGTACATACTAACAACACTGGAAAAGCAGCGCTTGTGCGCTGCTATGCTCAACCTAAAAAAAAAATGCAGTCATTTAATTTCATGGCAATACAATCATTTAGTCATTTTGTTGCCAATGTGTGTGTCGGGTGGACGTTTAGCGGACAGGAGTATTGCACCTGTGCCATTGCTACCGTAGGTCTGTAGGATGTGGAGTAGGAGTCTTGGATGTTAAGATGCTCCAGAGTGTGGGAGTTAATGCCAAAGATCTAGGAGCAGAAGAGAGATGTTCTGAGTTATCTAAACTTGCTCTCACTTAAAGTCCTTCCGAAAGTATCAGTCCCTGACATCTTCATTATGTAGGCGTGAAGAGATGAACTGTGTTAACTTCACCATCAATCTACTGCTCTGGGGATACCAAGGAAGATCTTCCTAAATACCTGCTATTTATTTGAGTGAGTCTATGTGGCCTAAGATATCAGTTGAGCACACATCCATGCAATGCATTCTAAGTAACATATGCATTACCTTGTTTAGTCATCATCCTGGAAAGTGCACCCACGGTTGCTGAGGGGCACGCGCCTATGGCACCTAGAGTATCACCCAGGAGGAGATACCAAGGTCACCCACCTGAAAACAAGAGACACTCCCCATCAAAACAGCCACTAAAAAGATATCACCTGGAGTACTCTTTTTGAACTCTTGGCTGCATTCAACACTACTGACCTCCTGATGCTGGCATACGCAGGCACAGCTCCTTTATGACCAAGCAATTGAGTTTACCTATAAGACACTGAATTGCCGTAACAATGGACATAGTTCCATACTATTACTGCACCTTTAACCTTAAACTTCAATTTTACCAGGGATTTTCGGATTCCACAATGATACTGTTAGAAATGGGGTTCCTGGTGGGCTAGGATAGGCACCTCAGGCAGGCAGGGACTACCACTCTAGTCAGGGTGAGGGAGTTACACACCCAAGATAAACCCTGCTAAACCCCTTGGTAGCTTGGCAGAAGCAGTCAGGCTTATCCCAGAGGCAATGTGTAAAATGTTTGCACAACACTAGTGACACAATAAAAACACTACAAGGAAACACAGCAACTTTTATAGTTATATAAAAATAAACTGTATTGCATAAAACATCATTAGACCAAACACAACATGTATCAGTAATACCCTGCTACACAAGCAGTTGTCAGAACATCACATAGGTTACTAGTGCTCTGAGAAAGCAAGCAGTAGTCAGGTAAACACATAGGTTACTATTATTCTGCACCACCAGCAGTAGTAGTCAGGTCATCATTATCACCAAAAAGGCACATGTCAGGGTAAACATTATTAGAAATAAGACATCAGCATGAACACACATAACTTGAAAACATTTTTGTCAGGCATATGCCATTGCCAGGAAGGTAGATGAAAATATTTACATAGAGCATAAATGCTATGCCCCCCTACCCCTACAGGCAAAGCAGACCCTGGAACATGCTGGTTACCCCAGACAACAGCAGCAATATAAATCAGGGCCTGAGGGATGCAGAACCAATGGAGGCCAAAATGAGACACAGGCAGGTCACAAGCTAATCTCCCACAAGTCTGCCTTACATGAAGACGATTGTGCACCTGCACTCCTAACTAGTGGATCTCTGCCCACCATGTCTGGTCTGGGAGCTTCTGTGCTCTGGTAACCCAAGGCCCGCAACAACTGAAGTACTGCCTCTTGTCACCCAGAGGTCAGTGAACACCCAAGAACCGTGCCCCCCTCACACCGGGTTCCTCCCCCCACGCTAAGGGAGCCTTCACTGAAAAGGAGGGGAAGGGTGGTGGGAAGGCGAGCAACCACACCTCTGTTGGCGGGGGCGACCTCAACTGGTCCCCCGCAGGTGAGGAATAGAGAAAGCCGCTGGGGCAGCTGCAGGTTCCTCGCAGGGGAGGCCTCCACTGGTCCTCCATGCTGTACAGCTCCTCTACCTGCCAGCTCCTCTCTCCCCCAAGGGCCATACCGGCCGTGCCCTACAGCAGTGGTTCCCAACCTGTGGTCCGGAGACCGCTGGGGGTCAGTGAAGCTTCCTCAGGGGGTCCGCGACTGCTTAGAGAATTAAATAATATTAACAGAATAAGTGCCCACCTTACAGTAATGACTCAGTGGCGGGGTCCCTGTGTTCCAATAATTATTCAGTGGGGGTCCTCGGGTTCCAGTAGTGGTAAAGAGGGGGTCCACAGAACTCAAAAGGTTGGGAACCACTGCCCTACAGTACCTGGCTGGCACGCGGGAAGGCAGGTGGGCCGGGCAGGAAAGTTTCTGGAGCGCAGTGATTTAGCACGCTCTCCTGTAACAAAAACCTGCCTGCAGGGCAGCGCATCCAGGGCTCTCAAGACGCTGCTATGGGAAAACGGGGCTGTCCAGCAGTGGAAGCCTTGCCAAAATGTTTGCGTCTACCTGACCACGGCCCTGCGCTGCCTAGGCAACAAGTCTCTCCGGGAGATGGGCTGCACAAGGCTACAACACCAGGACTTCCAGCCTGGGTACACTTCTCTCTCTCCAAGTTCTTGGAAGGGACGACTGTGTTGGGTTCCCCTCCTTCACCAGCCACCCTTGGTGCTGCGGCGCCCCAGGTGCCGCCCTGAGAGAGATTCAGACAGGCGGCAGAAGGCACCAAGCTCATCACTAAGAGTGGCCACATTACAGGAGAGTGGGGCCCCGAGGCGGAATGTTGAAGGGCAATCTTCACTGGCAACGAAAGGCACCTGGCGTGCTGCCCTCAAAAGGAAGTGCTCCCAGAACAGGGTGCAAGCCTCTCACCAGTTCGTAAATTAAGCTCTCACCACCCCCTTAAGGAAGAAGAATGGAACACTCTTCATGCGCTCCCGTAGGAAGACAGGAAGCACTCCCTGAGTGCATTGGGCCAGAAAGGAAGAATGAGGCGCTTTCCTCGCACCATCGGTCAGAAATGATGGAAAATTAAGTTCTCGCATGCTAGTTTTTCCACAAAGGGCCAAGGAGCAGGATGCAGCACTCACCACGCACTGGGCTCCTCGGGAGGGGACACAGAGGGGCAGACAGGCCAGCACACACAACCAGAAGTTCAAGTGGTGGTTCCTTCTAGCTGCCCCACAGAACCTTGTCAGTCCAGAGTCAGGGGAAAGGCTGACAGCAGGGCAACATACAGAAAAGCAATCCAGATGAGTCCTTTAGGCCACTCATCAAACAGCAGGCAGCAGGGCAACAAAAGAAAAGCAGTTCAGATAAGTCCTTTGTGCAATAAGGCAGTCCCTCTGGTTGAGGTTCATCCCAAGTCCAAAATGTGCTCGCCAAAAACAACCCCCTGCACTTATGCTCTTTTTGCACAGCTTCCACAACAGGGAGAGAGGGAGTTTCAACCATTACTGACCGGTTCCAGGGATGTCCCCTCTCTCATCCAGCACTGGCTCCAGACATCAGTAGGGGGTAAATGAGCCCTTTGTGTGAGGCTAGGGAATGCCGTTACAGATTCGGTGTTCCTCTGCCTCTACCTCTCCCAGCCAGGAAGACCATTCAGTATGCAGATGCACTCTTGTAACACCTCCACCCTCCCTGTGTACAGGCTGTCTGAAAAGCATGCACAAAGCCCAGCTGTCACTCCGCCCCAGACGTGGACTGGAGTCCAGCTGCAGAACACCAGATTCATAAGCAAAAAGAAATGCTCAGTTTTTAAAAGTGGCATGTCTATAATGGTAATACAAAATACACCTACATCAGTAAGCAGCATTTCTCGCTGCCATTCCAACCAAACGTGCCCATGCCACCCCTCACAGATCAGACAACACCACTTAGACATTTGTTTGGGCATTTCCAATGCAATCCTATGAGAGGAACAGTGCTCACACTAGTGAGAAACTAAATAGGCTGTTTGTCACTACTAGGACATGTAGTACATAAAGACATATGTCCCACCTTTCACATACACAGCAACCTGCCCATAGGAGTAGCTAAGGCCTGGCAAGTAAATTTAGATGCCAGGCCCCTGTGGCAGTAAACTGCACACCAGGCCCTGCGGTGGCAGGCCTGAGACCGGTTTGAAAGGCTACTTCTGTGGGTGGCGCAAGCTGCGCTTTGGGCCCACCAGTAGCATTTAATTTACAGGCCCTGGGTATAAGGGACACCACTGTACACAGTACTTACAGGTAAATTAAATGTGTCAATCAGGTGTGAGACAATCATATCAAGTTTAGAAGGGAGAGAACGTGCACTTTAGAACTGCTCAGCAGTGGTAAAGTACTTAAGGTCCCAACATCAACAAAAAGGGGTCAGAACAAAATAGGAGGAGGAAGGCAAAACGTTTGGAGATGACCATGTAAAAAGGGCTAGGTCCAACAGATACTCATTACTATATGACATTACAACAGACATACACATGCCCACACAAAGCACAATGGACACACAGTGCTCCAGGTTGTACACAGTTGTCTTGTTATGAAACATCCTAAAAATCTAATAATTGAACCTTCTGGCTGCATCTCTTGTTCATACATACTCTATATGAATATCACTAATAGGAAAGCTAGCTCGTCATTTTAACCTTTAAAAGAAACAGGAATAAAAATCTAATAACTGCTCCAGTGTGTACCTGCAGCACAGTACCAAGCTGTAAAACAACACAGTAGCTGGTACAACCTGAACTGCCAATGTGTACTGATCCAAGAAACATTTGGTGACAAAGTACTGTTTTGTTGACTTAAAAAGACTCCTATATATTGCTGTTTGCTACGTTAGCATGCACATTTGATAATATGGCTAAGAACAGCAAGTTTAAATAATTTGATAACTTGTCTTAATGTCCGGCTTTCCAACTGAGCACAAAAAATTACAATATGTTTAAACAACTCTATTTCACATAAAATATTTTTTTTCTGAATTTTAATAACATTTATTCTTCATACCTGCTGTGCAAGTGGAGATGGCAGCTTGCCCTTTTTGTCATCTCGGACTGGAAAGAGAGACTTAAGCAACTTTGGCATCGGAGGCACTAAGGACTTTACCGGAGTTAAGTAAGATGCAGCTAGACCACCAAGTCCTGTTAATATCATCCATTAAAAAAATAAAAATTAGAAGGCGGGATAGAGAAACAGAAGTGAACAAGGTGGAAAATAAAATTGCTAGAATTATACAATGATAATTAGTGCAAGGAATATGAATCGTAAAGGTGCAAAATATTCTGCATTGAAGACTAAACAGATTCCAAAAGCAGATGAGGAAATTAATAGGAAGCAAAGAAATGAAAAAGAAAAATTGTGAAGATGAATACAATGAAAAGTTAATTACCTGCTCTTTCTAAAGGCCAGATGCACTAAAATGCAATTTTGAATTTCCTAAATAGTGACTTCGTAGAAATCGCTGTTTAGGAAATGCAAAATGCTATATTATGTACCGAGATACTGATTTCATAACAGCAATTCCATCCTTATAGGAGTCGCTATTATGAAATCAGTATTAAGACATCCCATTGCATTTTAGTCAAAGGGCTGGTTTTGCATTCCCTAAATAGCGATTTCTTATAAAGAAATCGCTATTTAGGAGATGGAAAACGATGGATGGCAAAGGACAAAAGGCCCCCCTTAGTGCACCCCACAAATGGGGGTGCACCTGTAGAGGATACATATGCCTAAGGGGCATATGTGTGCTCTATTGCAATTTTGTTTTTGAAACACTTTGGAGGTTTTTTTCTTTTGTTTTTTAAATTGCACCTGGTTATCACTGACTTCAAATCGGTGATAATTGCATCTCCTAAATGCCTAAGTCGCATTTAGGAATTGCAAATAGGGAATCTCTATTTGCGATTTCAATTCTGGGAATCTCAAACAGCGATTTCTACAAGGTAGAAATCGCAATATGCAATTCCTTCAGGGCCTTTGTACATAACAAAAGGCCGTTTTGCATTTCTTAATGGCCTGAAATACCGTTTTGGACCGTTAAGAAATGCAAAAGGGCTTTGTACATCTGGCTGTTAGACTCTACTGTTGGTTTACAATGAATGTTCCCCAAAGGAATATTTATAATAGTCACTTTGGGGCTGATTTAGAAAAACTCCCATGGTGTGTGTGTGTGTGTGTGTGTGTGTGTGTGTTTGGTGGGAGGGGTCCAATGTTCGTTCTTTTTTTTGGACTTTGTTTTTAAAAACATGTTACAATTTTGATGGCTGTTATCCTCATTTTGATGGTACAATCCATCAACCTGCTAAAAAACATTGACCGAAACCATTAGGACACGTCCGCTGGGCTATTTTCTTTTTCCTGACTGAGTAAATACCTTACTCCGAAGTATAACTCATGCCCTTTGTCTTCTAATCTAGACATCTACACAATATGGATATGAATTTAATCAATAAGCTTTAACAATCATGGATTTCAACACTTTATGCTCTCGGAGGATAGTAAAATGTCCAATAGTACAGCTCCTTAACATCCTGAAAATATGAAGTGGGTAGAATAACTACTGTTACAATGAAAAAAAGTATTGCTTCCTGGGCACTGAAGTTATGATGATGGAAAAGGGCTTTCACCATAAAAAAACAAAAGCTGTCAGCCACCCAAAAATCAGCTGTAAACAAAATTAACTTGCATACTGTAATAGAAGGTCTGGAGGGCTGGATTTTACTCTTATCCATCCCTCCTAGTTCTCGGTTCAGAGAAACAAATCTTGAGAGGAATGAGGCATACGCAACATAGGACAATTTAAATTGTGAAATTGAATTGCAAGAAAACAGAAGTTTTTGGGAAGGACCTCTTTCTGGGGTCATCCCTTGTGGCCACAGACCCTGGGTTCACCACCTATTCTGGTTACCAAAGTAAAGACCCTAAGGGTAATTTTTGACAAGGATTTATCCTTTAGGGAGCATGCCAATAAATTGACATTGAGGGTCTTATAGCTTAAATCCCTTAGGAAGGTGCTACCATTCATCCCATTCCAGATGCAAAAGCCAGAAGTCATTTCTTTGATGATATCATGAATTGACTATTGCAATGCTCTCTACATGGGAACTCAGCAATCAGTACTCTGCTAACTTCAGGTGCTGCAGAACGCAGCTGCTCGCCTCCTAAAAAAAATCTTCCTAAATTTGTGTCAGTGTCAAAAGTTTTGATTGAACTTCACAGGCTCCAGGTGAAAAAGAGGGTGTTTTTTAAAGCACTGTGTTTAGCGCATAAGTCTCTGTTTAACATCAAACCTACCCCTCTTGCAAACAAAATTAGATGGTACAAGCCTGCAAGAAACTTGAGATCTGCGAATACCTTTATGGCTGCCATCCCTAGCATAAACAAAATGTCATGGTGTGGCCGTAGTTTTGTTTACACCACCTGTAAGTTGTGAAATCAATTAGCAGTCTTCCTCAGAAGCCAATCAAATCTGTTAAGCTTTCAGAAAAGTCTGAAATCCTGGCTGTTTTCCCTACCACTTTAGACACTTTTGCCTTTATGCCTTGAGATTCCTAGTGCCAAGACAAGCTTTAATAATTCAGTTCAATATATGTCGACTGTGGTATACTCTAATCCAGAGACCCCTCTAACCTCTTTGATAGCTAGGGAATGTATATGTTTTAGTAATTCTCTGGACTGATGATAAATTTGAACACTTTCCAGGTGATCTGTATCCCTCCACGCAATTGACTTCACCGTGGTGTGGTGCAATGATCCAGTGAGATATTTGGGCATAACATTGTGCAGCAATCGAGAGAGTCTTATCAGATCGTAAGCACTTGCGGAATCAATTGTCGAAAAACAGTGGTCATAAAAAAGCCTCCCCCCCCCTACCAAATGTACCAATTGCTAATACACTTATACCATTAACAAAGACATTTTTTTACTAGCCTGTGCAATGCCCTTCTGAGGTTTATATGGGTTGCCTGACAGCCTAGAGTAAATGGAACACTAGCACGTCCATATTCTAAAGGTGGCTTCGCATAATGAATCTGTAGCATTACTATTGAGTTGCTCAGGCTAAATATTCTTTCAACTGATATCACACAGAAACCCAGCTCCCATCCTTTGACACCGAATGATATATGGCAGCACATACTTCACTACCTTCGGCCACAGTGCAATCCATGCCTCGATCACAGGGACGGGTCATTACAATACAATGGTTTGTACACAGCATGCTAGGAACAAAACGACCAATATAGTGGGTCTGGAGCAGTTTTATTCCCTTGTTCAACCAGTTCTTAAAAATTAGCTTTCAGTGGCTACTCCGGAACCAAAAGCCCAGGAGCCCCTAACATGTCTAAGAATCTCCAAAATGGAAGATCTTGATGTAGATGGACTATATAACTTTGGATCACTTTAAAGAAAGGGGAGGCGCATCACCTCTTGATAATTTTGTTTTATAAGTCAGGCTTAAGCACACCTTGAGAAAATGCTTTCTCACTTTCCTACCTGAACACCCATTCTCTTGGCCCTAACTCGATTGGTGACATCCCCGAATTCTCAAAGCATAATCACCAGCCATTACAGTTCAATAACAAAGCCATGAAAAATGACAGAGATAATGCTGTGAGGCGGAAGGAAATTTATCTGGGGGAGGGATTGTCAGACACTACAGGGTACTACTGATGCACACAAACGGAGAAAATTCCACTCTATAACAGGCAGAGATCAGTGCGCTTTAAATTTTGCACAGAGTCTATTAATTACCAGTAGACCTCAATGTAATTGTAGACCCAGTCAGTCACTGATGTCAACATCTCAGGGCAAGTTATATTCACCTGGCATGAAACTGACCAGATGTATTAGATTATGCTTTCTAAGATCATTTCTTTGATGACCCCCAGGATTTTTGGACCTACCTGGCTATGCTAGGGATATCCAAAGGTGAGTACACAGGTACACAACAATAGCTTGTCTTTTACCCGAAACCAGAGATTCAAAGGTGCAAAAGCCCTATATTTAAACTGGTACACTGGTTGTCAGATTTAATACACAGCAATGAAACTGAAGACATCTAGTCTTCGATGCTACACTTAGTTGACCCAAGGAGCTCACTCAGGAATTCTTTCTTAGATGTAACTCCCCATACATTAAGGGAGGTAAAGTTATTTCATCTAAGGTGTCAGGCTTAAACCTGACATATTATAGTAAACAATTATAATATATCCCGAGCACACTCAATTGTTACATAAAGGTCAGAAATCAAGTCCAATAGTATGCCTGAATTTTTATTTCAATCTTGGCAATCAAATCCACATGTTTCTTGAAATCCACAAGCCCACGTCTTTTGACATCTACTTAGACCAACTCATGTTTCGTTGTTATGGCATATTTACATCGGTCTTCAGAGGGCTCTTAGCATAAATGCAAGAAGCATGTGGATTTCATTTGGAAGATTGAAATGACAATTCAGGAATACTATTGGGTTTACAAAAACACAAATATAGTGGTGCACCAAAAACGAATTCTTACCAGGCTCCTGTGAGGACAGATGTTCAATATACACCTTTTTCAAAGAATGGAATATTCCCTCTTTTTGTCATGCTAGAGGTAATGAAAAAGGCCTGGGTATGGTACTTATTCTGGTATGAAGACAGGATGGCAATTGCTAATATATATATATATTTTTTTTAAAGTGTCTATTGAATATCTGTCCTTTTAAAACATGTTACATAATTAGTTTGTAATACGTTTTAAGTTGAGTTATTCGATTAATATATTGCATGACTGCACATATATCATAAGATGGCGGCTGGCCACCAATGAGATATATAGGTAGCGATTCTCATGTAATCCACATAGGGAGGAAGTTAGGCCGATGATAAACCGAAGGAGAAGGGTCATCACAGGCGCATGTATAGAGCTACTACAGTTATCAGTGATAATGTACCCCTTCTAAAATGGAGGCTGTTTTGGATCTTGGTTGCGTTTCTATGGAACTGCACTTCATAGTGTAGAATATTTTACAGAATAGGAGCAAGACTATGTAAGAAAATTAAACACAAAGATTCATGGTGAGTTGAAATTGTTAGGTATGAAATATTTAACTGAGATAACATACCCGTTTCAAAATGATACCTGTTTTGGACCTGGGTTGAGTTTCTTTGGTATTGCGGTGCATAGTGTAGAAACCTTTCCTGAACTGGAGTAGAATTATAAAAAAAATTCATGGTGAGGAGTTGGAAATTGGTAAGTATGAAATATTTAACTTTTTTTTTTTCAATAAGCTGCTTGAACGACAAGGTATGATTCTTCTTCTGTGGACTGGGTATCTGATACCTAGGCATTTGATACCTGCATTGCAGGATGTTACACGTTACAAGATGGCGGATGTGAGTCACCGCACGCCAGAGGGAGGATTATGATTGTTGAACACAGATGTACGTTATATCCAAGCTTCGACAGCAGGAAATTTAACAGTAAAATCGTGGTCTACTTGGGCTTTTTCATGGTATTGTGTCATTTGTCCATTGGGCATGCGTTTGGACATGGATTCGGGTAGGTAAAAGGCCTGATTGGGATAAGTGGGTGAGACAGTAGTTTTGTTATATCAGTTTGATGATGTTGCTTAATGGTGGTTTGGGCACTCAGGGTAACAATAGGGTTGGGGAACATGGCTGTGGTTTGTGATTTCATGCTTTTTGAATTCAGGTTTTCAAACTGTGGCTGGTATATCAATTTAAAACCTTACGGGCTCGATAGTTTGGGATGCACAATCACTTTAATATGTACCAAGGCTGGTATTTTGGCGTTTTTGATAAAGGGCTCTTTGACGGATGTTGCTATTAAAGGGACAGGAATTCTGGTGTAACATTTTAGTTTCACCGTTTTATGTTGATCTGAATATTGATATATGGTACCGCGGTGGTTTGTGAAATGGTGTGGGATTTGGTGATAAGGATTTCATGCTATTTGATTAACTGAAGGTTTATGAGAAAAAAAGATAACGGCGTGTTTTGGTTATCTTTGAATGGAGTGTGATGTTCAGGATCTGAAAAATTTAATGAAACAACTGGGCTCATTTCAACACTTTTGCAGGTGCCACTGTATTTACTAAGTGTCCCTTGTGAGGTCGGCCTGACACTGGACAGGAGTGATTGGGACTATGCAATATAATAGGGATCTCTGGTATTTATTGGACAACAATGAATGAAGGAATGTATGATGATTACGGCAAAATATTACTATGAAAACAAAATGTTAATGGTATGTATCATGTCAAGGATTTTAGAATGCCCAAATGTGATTTGTAATATGATTATGACTGTTCCTTAGATAGATTCTTGGATTGATCAATGTATTTTTCCCATCTGTTTTGTCTCATTACATCAACATGAATTTAATTATGGTATTTGTCTTCTCTTTTATCTTTTCTTTTAATTTTTACCTATTTATTGTACAGAGATATAATTATTTTTATGAAATATTAGAAATGTTATACAATGTGGAAGAATTATATTGGAATTCTGTGACAATAACATCAGTATTTTAGGATTATTGTATTTTAACAGTTTTTAACGTGCACAACATTTTTTATGTGGTCATGCATGGTAACCAAAGGTACAACATATGAGTGTGATTTTTGTGTATGTGTTTATGTTTTTTACATGGTGTTTTTTGATTTATCTTGTAATATATTACAGCCTTGAAGAAGTTTACAGTGGTGAACGAAACACATTGGCTGCTGTTTTGGCTGCGACGTTTGGAATTTGGAAAACAAAAATTCATGACTGTGTACCATAAAGCTTACCTGGATCTTGCGTCTGATTTTGTTGTGGCAAATCTGACAAATGGGCACGGGTCATGCCTCTGTTGGAGTAAGAAGAAGCCTGAGATATATCTTGCTGGCTTTCCCATCGACCCTGCGGGAGAAGAAGCCAACAACTTTAGCAATTCTGGATAAGATCTCACACCAACAAAAGAGAGACCTAACTATAAATGGTTAAATGTGTTACAGCGTTATGAAAACCCACTGGTGGCAGCTGCCAAGATTAAAACCAGAATTCTAAAGATGGTCAACTATAGCGCAAGTGCATTACCATTACTCAAAATTTCAACAATGGTGCTTCAGTAGGTCTGGTTAAAAGAACTGCTTGTTCCAATGACATATATGGCAAATACAGTGTCTCAATCTTTTTCCTTGTCTACCACAAATTCATAAGTGGATTCTACTCCCCAACTCCTACTGAATTTTTTAAACTATTAAGCAAAATGCATGGTTTATGTTTGATTAAGTGATACAATATTCAAATCCAAGCTGTCAACATTAAAACGTATCCTACTAACACAACTGTTCTATGTCCCCAAGGGCAAACATACAGTGTGCATCTCTTGTACATTAGAATTCCACAAAATAGTATGTTGGGTCTGTGTTAAGGGACATAGCCATGGGAATAAACATGTGTAAATAGTATTATATCGTTTCTTAATAGGAAGAGGTCAACTGAATTCTCAAAAGCACAAACCCTCTAATGAAGAAGGCAATTACCAAGTGCAGTAAAGCTAAACAAGACCTGAGAGCAGCTCTCCTGACCTAGAAGCAAATCAAGATCCTTAGTCATACACCATACGTAGGGTCCTTACATCACAGATACCGAAACCGACATACTATGTGCAAGGCGGACTTAAGACACCAGAAACATGTCAGCTTACAGTATAATTTCCTTATGATTTGTTAGCAGCCTCGTTTGCGGCTGCCCTTTGTAGTGGGGTACAGAGGAGAATGTCCTTCGTACCTCAGGACACAGTGGGATGTTAAAGTTAGGTGCCCTTCGGATAGATATTGATTCTTGGAAATGTTGTTGGACTGTGAAATTTGGATACTTCTTGGTGGCACTACTGGATCTACAGCTACAGGAAATGTAACTGCACCAAGCCAGCACACGACCCAAGCAGGGGCACAAGTACAAGTTCCCAGCACAAAACACAAATACTAAAATACGTAATCCATGTGATTTTATATTTAGGCTATTCACTTTGCCCATTTTCTTATGGATTAATAGTGATTGGTTTGGCCAATGACTTCCCTGATGGGATTATGTAACTTTTATGCACTTGGAATATTAAATACCAGTGGTTTAAAAGTTTTATACTAGTATCGCCTGGAGCACTGATCTGTTAACAGCAATCACACTATGTCTGTGTGCCTCTGCCAGGTCTCCCATAAAAGGTAAGGATTAATGTGCTAACACTAAATGCTAGTGGAATATACCATCATCCCACATCTGATCCACAAAGTAATACAAAAGGCAGGAATCAACCAATTGTGAAAAACTCAATGAAGTTCACAATTATTTTTTTTGTTAGCAATCACAATTATGCTACTGTAGGTCTAAAAGGTCAGGCACTAGTAACGCACACAGAAACACACAAAATAGATTTTCAAACGAGGTTTGGGATCAAGGGTGGAAGCCTATAATAGTGATATGAGGATGTATATTTGCTACAGCTCATCTTCCAGGCACTGACGCAGAATAGGGAGGGTGGGCGGTCAAAGACATTCTTCCCTGAATTTGGTCAAGCCAGAACAGTAGCCCCATAGAGCTCATCTACACTGCTCTGACGTTTGCTATTCCAAGCCAGAAATACAACAAGCTAAGTACAGTAGAAGGTGCATCGATGTGCAATGCAAATGAGATGTATAAAGGTGAGCGGAGGAAGTAGCTATCAAGAGCTATCATCAGGGTGACGAGTCCCGTAACCAGGGGCACTAAACCACTCACATATATGCCCTCTGAGGGAAGCAAAGACTGCTTAGTTTTTTTATGTAATGTCCTCCCATTGCTAGGCCCAAATGTGGGTCTCATGCTCCTTTTGAGTGCAAGACCAAGACTGAATTCCATGGTGTTATTCCCAATCTGGAGTGGCCCAGTCAGAATTAAACAACCCTTCACATATGTTGTTTTATTGTGCTGCCCTCGGTACATTGAGTACAGATGAAAGTCCTGTATTTCAGATCCAAGTTACACCTTAAGGGTGAAGTTCAAACAGCCTGAAACCAATCTGGGGTTGCTTTTATTCCTGTTCAGAGGAGGCATTGGCTAGCACTTCGGCCTGGACTGTTCCAGCTGGAGAAGGACAGAGACTGATTTGCATATGATTGCTCCTCATCCAAATTGCCACCATAGGCATAAGAAAAGATGAACTAGAATTCAGCCTGAGCACCAGTGGCTCAGACTTTCACAATGATCTCACCCATCAACTTTTGCCTTCGACTGTTGACATTTACCAGGAAGGCCCATAAGGCACCATCCTCAACCAATGCTGCAGGTTAAAAAAAAAAAACACTGAGAGGCCTATGCGCTCACTGACTACTGAACAACTTCCATCACTCTTCAGCCATGTGAAAGCTTGTTTATGGAGATTGCAGTCACACATGTTGGAGGTTCACTCTGGGTGAACACCGATATCAAACAGATTTGAGCACTACATGTAGGAGCATTTTTCAGTAAATAACGTGACAGGCATAAAAGCCGGCATTACTTCTGCTTCCCGAATAGGAATCATAACAGGTACAACAAACAGAAAAAGTAAGGAGAACAGCAGGGGTTACTAAGGCATGGACAGTCGACACTGCACAATCTTATTCTGGAATCTAGTAAGGAAACCATATACTCATGACTTCATTGAACTCCATTGCCTCAGCTAATCATGTTCTCTTTTTTGCTGCCTACATCAGTGTGCAATTAAGTTCTGCTTTCGTATCTGTTTACGGATCAAAGCTTAAATATATTTAGAATTATAATAAATATATTTAGAATTATAATCCCCCCAGGATCTGCTCACACATACCTTTCTTTTTTACCCTTGAGATATCTGAAAGTACTTACACGAACATGCAAAAAGACTCAAGGTGACTAATGCACTCCTTAGTATTCATACTTTGCAGAGATTCCTTTCACTTTAAGATCATTTTTTATTGAAGACCATGTCATAGTGAATCTCAAAATCTATCCTGACTTGTTAGTTTTCCTTAACTGTAAGCCCAAGAAGAGCAGTGATAATGCATCCTATTATTAAGTTCTTCCATCAGAGATGGATAGCAGAGTTTCTTAATCACAAATGTTCCCAAAACACATATGCAGGTTGTCAGAATGTTTTTCTAGATATGAGGCTCTACAAATACTGATATTTCCTCAGCCAAGAAATCTTTAGAAGCACACACACAAGAACTGGGGAGATGGAAACATCTGGAACAGGGCCAAACGAGAAGTTCAAATCTTGATTCTTCATTTCACATATGAACGTTTTCACGACTGCTGAGGGAAACTTTAACATTAAAATCTTATCAATTCCATTATTTCTGCTCAGTCCACCCAAGGTAACAGTTACCTCGCTGTATCACTGAGATAAAGATCACAACAGATTAGGAAATGAGAATGTGAAGGTAGGGCGTGGGATAGTATGGGATTGCAATCCCCTGCACCACCTACTGTAGAACTGGGACTTTGTTTAAATCATCTCTGGGCCTTCCATATTAGTACAAATAAACACATTAATGTCATTAGAATGTCTCTTTTTGCTGGACACATTAGAATGTCTCTTTTGGTTGGACACTCAGGACTTACTTAAAAGATAACACTGGAAGCCATTTGTCTGTCAAACATTTTATGAAAGCTTTCAGACAGAAACTCTCTCTTCCTAAACACACATTAGGGCATCAATGTCTGCCAATGAGGAGGAAACAGCCAAAAACGTCAGGAACTGTATGGCACAGGTCGTATGTTGGATGAGAGAAATTGTCTCAAATTAAACTCAGCCAAAACTGAGGTATTGCTGTTTGGCAATAATACTTCCTTCTGAGATATTACATGGTGGGCATAAAGTTTAGGCCCACCCGACCCCAGTAAATAAGATCAAAAGTTTTGGAGTAATTTTCAAAAGGAATCTATCAAAACAAGTCAGTAAAACCACATAAGTTTGTTATTACCGTCTCAGAACCCTAAGAAAGATCTTTCCTTTTATTCCTCCAGAGTTTCAGAAGACTAATTATAGCACTGATCACGTAGTAAATGGATTACTGCAATGCCGAACATTTAGGCTCTCAACAGCAGCTTCTACACTGTCCAAAATGCAGCTGCTAGGCTGCGCTTGAAGATTCCAAAATGTGGGTCAATTTCACAGTCGCTAGGCTTCACTGGCTTCCGGTTCAGGAAAGGATCAAATTGTGTGGTTTACCAAGCCCTCCATCAGACTGGTCCTGAATATTTTCAAAAGACCTTCAAGTGGTACATACCCGGACATACTCTTAGGTCCGCTATGGTCAATCTAACTGCTGTCCCCAAAATTAGAAAAGCCAGGTGCGGGCGGCAGGAGTTTTTCTTTTTGTGCTTCCAAAATATGGAATCTGAGCGCATTTGGGAAGGGGTTGAAGACTTGGCTCTTCTCCCAAGTTTTTTTTAACTAACTTGTCACAGTTTCCTACTGTTCTATCAGCGATACTAGCACCAAGACATGCTCGGGCATTTGGCACTCTATAAAACCCCTTTACTTACTAAATAATATCAGTGAAACTAACTATGCTTCTTTCTTTGGTCTCAATCTACTTTTTCCAGCCATTACTTCTGCCAGGGCGGTCAGATGAGTTATGACGTTTGCTTGTGCTGCAACCTTCAAGTCTGGAGCACATTCAGTAGTGGGGACGAAGTCCTGATAGAAGGCTTTTTCTTCTAGAGGCGGCAAAAAAGCAACCAGGCAATCCACATAGAATCATTCTGACTCAACCCGCACAAGAATGATGCCGCTTCGTTTTCACACAAGCTTCTAAGTATCACAATTAACAATGCTTCACAAGCCTAAAGCAGTCCAGGTTAAAGCAGCACTTTTAGATGACTGGTGTTCTACCTTGCTTCGAGAATAGACAACATTTTGTCTTTACATTTCAGTAGTAATAAAGACTTTAAGTACGATACATCAATTTCAATTTGACTTTATTTGGCCAAGTTATTTAAAAAGATCATAAAAGCACAAACAGCAAGTTAAAATAAAACTAATAAATACACACAATAAATACACACATATACTAAAATTGGCTATAGAATTTAAAATTACAAATCTTCAGAACACCTAACAATATGTCGTTAAAAATCCACAGCCAGATCTAATAACATCTGTTTCTCAATTTTAAAGTGCATATTTCCTTCTAATGCGTAAAGCAGTCAGCAGGTAATCTAAGACTGCTAAACAAGTTTCCTCGGGCGACAGTCGCTCCAGATGATGCAGCCATTCTTTATGAGATTGAAAACCTTTATTCAAAAGAATGGGATGCACAAATCTCCGTCTAGGTGAGGAGTATAAGGGACAAAACAACACGAACTGCGTGTTTTTTTTGCTCTGTTACCCCATCGCATGGACACGGTGGAAGAAATGCAAGCCACACCTTTGCAACCAGCAAGGCAAACAGATGATGAACTAACTTCAACCGTAAACGGGTGAGATAAAACCTATATTCTCGCTTCATCAACCATGGTAGGTGGGGCTCGAAGGTAGATAATGTGGTTATGTGCATGTGTCTTATTAACAAGGGCATTCCTAGCACACTTGCAATCCTAAATTGTTTACTATATGACAAGTAGGAGTCAATCACCTTTGCCTTACAACTTGATGTAACAAGCTCTGGATTTTCAAATAAATACCCACAGCCCACTTTATTAAACACCTTTTCTATATATGTAAGCCATTGGATTGAAGCCCTGTTGCCCAATTTCAAGCAATCTGCCAGGACTTGCCTAGAAAAGGTAGCCTGCGTCGTACTCAAGATTATTACCTAAAGGAGCAGGGGCCAACGCTACACGGTCTTCGAGGTGACCCTCTCCTAGTTCCATGTCGGTAATAAAGCTGGAGATAGTCCTGGGAATGGCTAAAAGCCTACAAAAAAGCTGTTTTAGATAACCTGGAGTTTCCTTGCCCCAGAGTAGCCCCATACCACAGCACCATAGGTACCAACATCAATGCATTTTCTCTTGACAGCTGGACTAGGTCCTGTTTCGCCTTAGTTTTCTCAAAAAGCTTAATATAGCATCATCTGTTATTCTCATTTGTTGCGCTCTCAGGGCCACTAGATTGTTCCAATTCCCTTTCAGATCGATTAAAATGCCTGAACAGTTAAACATCTGATGTTTTGCAATTTGCACCCTCACCCCCTCCCCCCAAAGGGTAAAAACCCTATGCTTGTGCTTTCCAGGGCCGTATCACATTACAAAAGACTTTTCATTGTTTACCTTTAACTTAAGACCAGACATAAAATGGAGAAAAAAAACGTCCAAGAGTTATTGCAGGACAACAGCTGTATGTGCCAGTAAAACAGTGTCATCTGTGTATAACAGTACTGGGACTGGCGGATTACCTATCCTGGGGACATCGTTTGTGCAGCCAATAAAAGCTTTGTCTAGGGCACTTAGGTAAAATAAAAATAAAAAGAGGTGGTAAAATGCAACCTTGTCTGACGCTCCTGGCTACACTGATCGGTGCTGTACAGTCGCCATTGCGGGTGTAACACACTGTAGCGGTAATGTCCTGATGGATCCGCTCGATAAGATCAAGTAATTTATTATCTATGCCTGCTCGTTCCAACATGCCCCATATGGCGTATCTATCGACCTTATCAAACGCGCAGGGGACATGAAGTCCGAATGTAAATCCCCGTGTTTGGCCTTCACATATTTTCCCAGGGTGAGAGTAAGATTCAGAGCCTGTTCCACTGTCCCCAATCCAGGGCGAAAACCGTATTGCACAGGGCTAAAAAAGCAGTGTTACTGCGCCCAGAATTCTAGTTTACTGAGTATTACTCTGCCCAGAATCTTCAGCAATGAATCAATTAACGAAATTTGGTGGTAGGACACAGACGAGCTCCGATTCTCTTTCTTGAAGATAGGAACAACAATTGATTCCTTCCAAGAGGGGATCGGGCCCGACTTAACTGCAGCCCTCAGGACATTCCTAACAAGTGGGGCCCAGTGATCGATATTTGATCTGAACAAGTCAGCTGGGACCCCATCAGGGCCTGGTGCCTTACCGGGGGTTGCCCCTTTTATTGCATCAGAGACCAATATGTCATTATAATGGCCAACGACCCCCAACTATCCCCAGGCCAGACTGAGTCAATGGAATCTTTAACAAATAAAGTTGTTTTTTTGGTTAAAACAGAGGGCAGGCCATCAGTGGAACCTGGCCGATGAGGTTTTATATGTAAGGCAAGTGGGTGGAGTTGACCCGTTTAAGAAAATCTACCAAGGAGGCACTGTGATAATAAACTTTCACAGAACTGCGTTAGTTTGGGAAATCGTGTCGCGGATGAGGCCAGGTATGATAAAATCTGAGCCTATGTTGATCTTGCCACTGTTTTTATTTTTTAAAGACATCTGCAGCCAGTTCCGCCCAGAGCAAAAGTGAGGATGGGCCTATATTCTAGCCCTCAAAGTAGCCAGCAGGTTTTACAGCCTTTATTGGCAAATAGCTTTTCTATATTGAGTGATTTAGATGCTAATGATTGACTCCTTTGTGAGGGAACGCATGGGCCTTACAACAAACAAGATAGTATTTCGGGCCAATGCGTTCTGGCCACACCCCTTCCATGGCGCCTTCCCGACATTCCGGACATACCGAATAGGTACCCAGACATAGGTATTGGTCTATGTGTGACCTTCCCATTTCTTCTCAACTGGATCCCAGTAAAAACCCTAGCTTATCAACAGTTGATATGAGAAGTCAGGCCTATGTTTGTTTCCCTGATACCCTGAATATCCCAATATTAAATAAGAGGTGCCAGGGACTCTCCCTTTTCGCTTGGAACATCGTGGGGATCAGTGGTAAACTGAAAGATGAGAACTGGGTGTCTTTTACAGGAGATTATGACATCCTTTGTTGCTAGGAAACATGGGCCTTAGAGAATATACCTTTACATGGATTCAGCTCTTATTGTTCAAGTGACATTCCGTCGGCTGCTGGGAGAGCTAAGGGGGAATTAAAAGTGAAAGTTCTAGAGTCGAGGCCTCGCTACCAAATTTTAAAGTTATGGTTACCAGTTCAGCCAAGTGTTTTTCTAGTTGATTTTAATTTTAATTATTTTAACTCCCATCCACTCCATTAGGCGGAAAGGTTGCAGGATGTATTAGCCGTAGCAGTGCTCCCAGCTCCATTAGATGGACTGGGATTTTAATATCACTAAATGCCACATGAAGGGGCGGCGAACCTGTGGGATTACGGATTTTTATGATCAAGAAGTAAGCCACTTTTCTCACACAGGGTATGGCGAGGTCTTTAACCGCGTAATAATATATTTTAATTTAATATTTGCTTCAGAGGTTTTGGGGCACCAAAAGGCTAACTTACCTATGTTTATAGGGCGGGGGAGAGGCGTAACAATCGATGTTGTTTTATCACCGGTAGATTTAGTCTGTCGGCCTGTATGTTTTGTGGTGCTTACTCTCCCATTTAGTGACCATGATCCTGTCTCGCTATCTGTAGCGTTTCAAACGGCAAGGTGTTTATCTTGGCAGCAAATGGCCCCAGTTTCCTACTCAGTGAATAAGGGGGTACAGTTTCGATGGGAAGCGATGGATTCGGTACACTTTTTGGAGGATTTGGCTTCTAAGAATAGTGGAGAAATTTTGGGCTCTGCCTCTCCCCTTTAGTTGAGCCTTTGTATATCTTAAATAATTCTGGAGACCTGTGTGAGGGAATTTCGAATGGGCTAAGTGCAAAAAAAAAAAAGAACTGTGAAGCACTGTTCACTCTTGTTTTTCCCGTCGCCCTGAAAGCATTAAAGGAGACACCAATAGTATTCCCTGAGATAAGCTAAGTATAAACAGGCCCTTACACAGAGAAATGCGGAAGTTAAAACAAGAGGATTGGAAGATCTATGCAAAGCAGTCGAGTTAGAGAAGAATAGGCTGTTTTGGAATACAGTAAATCAGCCTTTTTTTGTAGACGGTGAATCAAGTGAGATTATTTGTCAAATTCCAGAGTCGGATTGGGTTGATCATTTTACAAAAATATTTAACAATGGACATAGGGAATCTGATACGAGGGAGATTGAGACGCAAGTATGGGAGGACTGCTGGGTGACAGACCTGGAAGCAGGATACATGTCTATGTGCAGTCAATACAGCTGTAATTTATCATCATTTTACCTGGTAAAATCATCACCTTTGATCACTGTATTTTGTTTTTTGATAACCACATTGTATTTGTTTTGTAATTGGAAACATACAATCAACAGTTTGCCCACACAGGGCGTAGAAGAGGATATAATGTCTACATTGACTCTTTATAAGTCATTATATTCCTAGCACTTCCCCCCCACTTTAAGCTTCTCTGGACAGCCTTTAGCCTGGTAACGGTGTATTCTCAAGCTTAGCACGCCAGTCCATTGCAGCTCACCAGGGAAGAGGAGGAAGGAGAGGTCCAGTACTTGGCAATATCTCTCTTAGAAGGCACAATCCCAGTGCCCAGTAAGGTTAGGTCTCCCTGTGTTCCCATGAAGACATCAACAATTCCAAGCAAAGCAATTCTGGGGGCATAGGCCCACAGGTCTGACAGTATTGTTGAATTGGGGGGGCATTCACATACCACATGAAAAAACATGAGCCTTTTCTGCCGGACACTGGAAGCAGAGGGGAGTTGCCAGTTTGTTGGTCAGCCACAGTCTTACAGGTGTGAGATAAGTCATGTGGGGTTAGTTAAGTTGAATGACTCAAGTCTGGAAGAAGTGCCCAAAGTTCTCCATTCAGAGCTGCCTAGGGGGTCCAGCCAGACCTCATATCAGGATTCAAGGGCCTCAAGAAAGGACGGGGAGTGAATACCAAAGGTTTTCTAAATCTGTGAAATTCCTCCTTAAGGAGAGGAACCCAAGAGAACCTTCACCTTTAATGGGTTGAAATCAGGTGTGCTCTTGATTGAAGTGAAGCCTGTGTCCTAGTTGTAAATACTGGGATTTATTTAGAGAGAACTCCACCTGGAGTTCTTGGAAGGATTAATGTGGAAGCCGTGCCATACACCTCCTATTATGGAGATGCCAATGAGGTCCCACTTCTCGAATCCCTTGAGTGCCGCCGAGTGCTGTAGCCAATTACCCTTCAAAGATGGATTTTAAAGGTGAGCCTCCAGTCCCACTTTGCTAGTCTCGGTGCAAAGCACCAAAACCAAAGGACTCTCTGGGTGACGTCCAGCAGGTTTTAGAGAAAATGGACCCCGTAAAGGAAACCTAGAATATCATTGTATCCCATTCGGGCCCCCTCAAGATGGAATGCTGGGTCGTGCCATCCCCGACTCATCCAGTTGTTCACTACCAGAAGGTAGGAGGCCCAATAATACAACCAGTTGCTTGCCATGAATATCCCACCGTCATATGGTGATCGGACACATTTGCTATACGCCAGTCTAAATGGCCTATATGTCCATAGATAGGACCAGGTTTTAGTGAAACTAGAACCATCGCTCGTGTATCCACAGGAGGAAATTCTGGATCACAAACTATGCAGGGTAGCAATACCATTTTAAATAGCGTTATCCTGCCCATCACATTAAGGGGGAATCTGGACCAGGCGGCTAGTGATTTAGTCAGGTTGGACATAAAGAATTTCAAACTGAGGGTCCAGGCCAGGTGTGGATCCAGGGTTATGTAGACACCAAGATAAGGTAAACTAAGCCTTCTGACGGGCAGTTGGGCATTCCAGTTCACAATAATTCCATTGCCCCTCAGGGAGACCCAGAGAGATTTGGACCAGTTGACCTTTAGAGCACATTCTTCACCTAAAAGGGTCAGGATCTGCAGTAATCAGGAAGCGGTTATATAAGGCTGAGAGAGAAACAGGAGGACATCTTCTACAAAGAGTGAAATACGGTCCTCTAGTGCCAGCCCCCAGTTGAATTCCTCATTCCTGTGCATCGCTTCTCACCCATACTGCCAGGGGCCCTACTACTAGGGCAAATAGGAGTGAGGACAGTAGTCATTCCTGTCTGGTGCTCAGGCCGATATGAAGTGTGGCTGACAGGGTCCCATTAACCAGAACCTGTGCTCTTGGATGTGTATACAAGATTTGGTTATACGAATGAAAGTGGGGTCCAGTCGAACGAGTCAAAGAGTTTCTCAAAATCTGCTAAAATCAGTGCAGTTGGGTCTTTCAGTACAGAAAGACTTGCCAGTACTATCAGGAATCTGCGAATGCAGTGTCTCGTACTCTGATGTGGCATAAACACTCAATGATTCTGCTATGGAAGAGGCATCTGGAGTCCATTAGTCATGGCTTTAGTGTAGATTTTAAGCTCAGCGCTGATGAGTGATATTGGTCGACAGGTCGCACATCGCTCGGTTGGGGGGAGATTCTGTGGGATGTCCTCATTTATGTAATACTACAATAGTGGATAGGTTTAGTTTTGGAGGAAAATGTCCCTTTATTATCTCCCTTTGGTACATGGCCAGGACGGGAGGCATTAGGAGCAATGAGAGCTGCTGATAATACTTCATGAGCATTTTTTATTTAAAACCATTTTGTGGCAAAGGAACCATCATTGCATAGGAGAACCAAACTCTCACATCCACATAGCCCCTGAGAAATAATTCAGACTGATCTTACACAAGAAAAAAACAATATTGGGGGTTAGTGGATTGTAAAAGGTAAATATATTCTCCCCATGCTCTCAATTAAAACTATAGGAGATGCTCGACTATGGTTTGCCATTCATGATACCATAGAGTATTGCACCATCATCAGTGACGTAGTCACTTAACCCCTCAACTTTGTCCCCATCTTTCTCTGTCTTATTAAATCATTTAGATTTCAGCTAATCTTTATCCTTCACATCCAGCCCCATGCCTTCTCACACACTACCCAACCCTTTGACTTTCTCCCTTCTTTGTTCCCTTTATAAAAGCACAATAGAAGAACCGTTCATATCTTTATTTATAGAACTACTTCATGTGATTCCATCATGCGATGCAATACCTGTACTCAAAGACATTAAATCCCAGTGTGCAAATAATAAATAAGATTCATAGAGTCCCAGAGCAACATAATCGTTCACTCAAGACTAAAAAACTGATCACCTTACCCTGAAAGAAGTGACAGTATTAATGAGACACTATCACAAAATACAATTGGTTATCCCCTCAAATGTGATTAGATCCAAAGTACGAACAGCATTCTCTACCCACACCAGAACCATAAACATATACTGTTGTAATGTACTGCACAAGTCTCTTCTGCAGGAGTGCTGATCTCCTATAAACACATTGCAGCTGCCTGGCTGTAGAAGGCATACTCCCAGATCATACAAAGTAGTTTGACTAATGCATATTAATCTGCTTATATCGCTGCCTTAACCTTGGAGTGAAAATGCATACACATTCTCGGCACAGTGTAATCACATTTGGTACATAATCAGAATGTATGATTCCACAAGGGTGACATTAGGACTTGCCCTACTAAGCAGTGAATGTTAAAAGAAACAACTTAAAGTCCAGAACACTGTGCACTGCTTACTAATGGACAGAACCAGCTCAGAGTGTAACAGTAATAGCATTAATAAGAGATTAAATATGTGCAGGCATGAATAAATAAAGCTGTGTAAGGCAGGGATGGGTGGTGTGACATCACGCACAAGTAGTCCAAAAGTTGAGTGGTTTTTCAGAACGACAACGTGCTTATGAGAAAAATTAGTAATAAAAAACCAAACCATTATCTCATTCTTAACCTATGAATAATTAGATCAATACAAGAGCGTGCCTTTTAACCCACACAAGAATTGGAGTATGGAGACAGTAAAAGTAATTTGTTCCTGTTACAAACTATATTTAAAACCGATTCCCTCCCTGATCGTCTTATCATTTAATTTAGCAACACAGCCGATCTTCCACACGGCTCGGTGTGAGCCCTCTCGCCCTCTTAAGTTCTCTTGCTGGTGCCAAAGCACCTTGTGCCGGACTCCACACCAGGCTGGATAAGTCTTACATCTACTCTTGTGGATCTTTGCCTACATTTGCAGCGGTCCTGGAAATCCACGACAGGGGCAATGTTACGAAAAGGGTACACTGTCCTGTCTGCACTGCAGAGCACCTGCAACAGGGTGACCAAGGCTCATACAGGGCAAGTGGGCCCTACTGTAGGCCTCAGATTTGCTCCTGGCCTGGGAGCAGCACATTAGTGAAAGCCAGACTGGCTGCTTGAAGAAACACATCTGTATTTCACAGTGTAGGTGGCACCCAACCTGCTTTCAAAACGACACATAGATACTCCTGCAGCGAGTGACTGTACCAGCTTGCAGGGGAATGTCTGGAGAGGGGTCCATATGGCCACACTGCCCCATTACAGATGCTGTGCACTGTCAGTGCCCCTCCAACAGGTGTCTTTGCTTCAGCACCCGCATCCATAATATAGTGCAGACACAGAGGCAAAGTGCTTCTTTCCTCATTAGCATGGAGCTACGTCCCTGTGCTAAATAGGGAGTGCTATCTGCACACTGGTATGATCTGCATTACAGAAGGGGCCGTACAAGCATTTGAGGAACCTTATAGAATAACGAAGTGCCTGGTATTTTGGGGGGGATGGGGATGGCAGGAAGGTGATGCACATGCCCGTTTTGCCCATGGGACACTGCAAAAATGGCCCCAAAATGTGCAAAATACACTTGCTCAGAGTGGAGAATCCACTTGCGCAAATCTTGCAGAACTGTGCACTGGTATTTATTTTTATTTTTTTAACTAATGAAAAAATATTCTCCTAGAACCCATTACGGCAGTAAATACTCTAGTCCCTTCAAGTCGGACTATGCTAATGCAATCTAGCTGCCAGCCCAATAAAGTTATTCAGGCTTATTCAGAGTTTCCCTGACGGTTAAGGTTCAAGGAGGATCTGGCCTAGGATTATGGGCTGGACTGTTACCACTGGAGCAGGGTCTGGACTCATTTGCATATGGTAGGTCCAAACTGAAGTGGCATGGTTGGTGAAAAACGATGGATTGTAATATCACACGAGTGACTGCCAGTGGCTGAAATTGATTCAAACAATCCTTCACTTTGTTTTTCGATGCCTCAAGTGTGACTGGTATGCCAGGCATAGATCTTGTGCTCACTGTGCCACTGGAACCAAGCTATACCTGGCCGATGAGCCCTATTAGCGGAGAAACTGATCCTGGGTTGCTTGTGTTCCGGTTCAGGAAGCACCTGGCCTGGCAGTTCAGGCTGGACGGTTCCAACTGGAGTGTGGTCAAGACTAGCTATGCTGTATCCAAACTTAGGTGGAATGTTTGACAAAAAAGATAGCTGAGTGATTGCCAGTGCATCAGATTAATTCAAACATTCCATCCGGGGAACAGGAGGACTAATGCCCTAGCTGCTAGTGCTTCCTGTTGCTGTGATAGCAGGTAAAAGTTTGGGATGCAGAGAAGTTTGTCGCTCCATACATAAATTACACAAAAATTGTCTGAACACCCAGTGGGGCAAAAAAAATTTTTAAACCCTATTTATTCTTAACACCACAGCTCATGTCTTCTAAGCCCAAGAGAAACACTAAACAGTAGCCACATCCTTCTGATACACAGAGACTTCATGGCTTCGATAGAGGTCAGGAACAATCTTTAAATCTGTTGCTTAACATATAAGGCTCACCACATGGAATATCCACCTTAGCTAGCTATGATTGATTAACTGATTGGTGCATTTATAAAGGACAGACATACCAAACCATATTCTGGCCCTATATCCAACCAATTCTATTGACTATCTTTGGTGGACAGCGGGGCCTCATGAGTAAATTCTCACTCCATCGCTTTTCTTCTGCACACTGCTAAAAACCCATCTCTTCCCCTCGTCATTCGAACAGAATCTGCACTTCTGAGTTTATGCTGTTTATTTATTTCAATAATCTGAAATACATCTACTTGCTATTGTTTTGTCTATAGTACACTAATATCTCTCATGTGTTGCAGTGTTATACAAAGGGACAGATGCATTTTGGCCAAGACTGGGCAAGGACAATACAAAGGTCAATGTGCTTTGTCATGATTATGTTATTTGCAAAGCCCAGAAGAAGTACTATACGCATGCCATTCTGATGCTTGTAGCTCGGATAGGAAACCAGTTAGGTTCCACAGAGCATCCAAAAATATCCGATATTCCAAACTTATAAGTACAGATCTGTTCACAGGATACTGGTGAATAATTAACTTGACACTAAAATACATGCTAATCTAAATATTTTGATATGCAGCCTTAAAATGCCACATTAAATCAAACCCCATCACCTATAGCAACAGACTATTGGAAGTAGGACAAGAAGATGTGCCCTGCAGTATACAAATATCTGGATAGACAATCAGTCAAACATTAAAGCTTGCAGGCTTCCACATATATGCTCAGAGTAAGAGGAACTGAGCAGTTTAAGAGGACAACCATATAGAATGTAATATGAGGAGGAAATATAATCAGTGGCAAGCAAGCCCAAAAAAAACCTTTTAAGCAGAGCTTTATGACAAGCCTCTGGTAAGCTGTTCACAGACCTCTGGAAACTTTCACTAGTAACCAATACAAAATAGAATGATTCTGATGCATATCACGAGGGGCAATAGTTTTAGCACTTAGTAAATGCAAAATGATATGGCATAACCCTGGAAGCATTACAAAAAATAATGGAGAATAATTCACAGAACACTGTCTTTTAATCAGCTAGGGTTTCCCATTATCATAATGGAATCCCTTAGTTGGTCTTATATCCCTAGGAGAAGTCCCTTAATCACTACTCCTGTGGCCCTTCATTCTTCCCACATGCCCCCAAAAACAGGAAGAATATATTTAATTGAAAATGAATCAAACGAATCAAACGACTTTCAAACATAACCTTATTTCGGAAAATGTAGTTTATACCCATCATTGGGTCGTAAATATGGAAAAATATGTGATTGTTCACCAATGAAAACTACACATACTCTGGCATACAATGACATCAATAATCTGATGGCAAAGCTGATTGGGCTATTGGGTAGTGAATTATATTTAGCAATACATATATTAACACAGAAACAGGACTACATGAAGTACACATGCTTAGATAAATACAAGCAAATATAGTTCTTAATTATAGTGTCAATATAGCTAAAACACTTGCCTTGTTGCTGCTGAGGTTATGTTGTGTAGATATATCCTGACGACTTGATGATAACTGAAAACAATGCACACAGAGTAAGTCACTTTAACAGCTCAGTCACCTGGGCAAAAACGCAGCACAAGCAAGCAGGAATATGAATAAAATACCTAACAAATGGGTTCCTTGTGGAACATCCCAAGTATGGAAATATCACTCTTCCCTTCTCGCTAACTTATGAACATAGTTTTAGCACAACTGTATTTAATTTGCTTGATCTGACAAGTGCAATGGAAATTCTTACAGCATACTGTAGTTTCACAAAAATAATATAAATCTGGAGCTTTCGAGCAACTTAAAACATTTCTGAGCAGCCAGTTTTCAGATTTTTTTTACTGAAGAAAAGGCTGACTGCACCAAAACTTATAAACTTGCTGTTCAAAGGGGATCCCAGATTGAGACTGAACATCTTTATATTGTTTCCTGTGAAGGGATCTATAAATTAGGTAGGAAATCTGCAAGGATCCACACTGGGTGCTACTTAGCTGCACGAGTATTAACAGAAGGGCAGAGACATAAGTCTGTTCCGAAAACACCATGCTGCACAAAATGTGTTGCCTTTGTGTAGTCTGCATTTGACCTTGGCCCAAAAGGGACTTTAAATTGGGTGTTCTTCATGCCTGACTGTCTATACTAGAGTACGGCCTTCAGCGGTCTTGACTCTCTGTGCCCCTGCACCCCCCCTAGCATTTGGTACCCAATGCAACTGCGGACTAGACTACTTTATTGCTTTTCACATGGATAACTGTATGTCTGAGCCAACCGTGTCCTTTGAGTACTTTAATCTATGAGACACTTCAAATTATCCTTATCCACTGTGAATACATCATATGTCAACTGTGGCCACTATGATCCCCAACAAATGTCTGGCTACTGCACCTGTACTGTGAATATACCGCAGCCTTACTGACATACCCTGCAGCTTCATAACCAATTTAATCAGAGCCCTTAGGTCCTGAGCAAACGGCACGTATTGTGAACTCAGTCCCAGGTAATGATCTCCACTGTCAATTTACATCTCATTTGCAAACATCACTTGACTGAAGTCCAGCAGGTGACTTCCAAGTGGCACCACATTCCCCCAAAATGTCTCCATGATTTACTGTTCTGCATTTGTTTACCCGGAATCAGCTGTCAACAGGTTCACCCAAAATACCACCTCCTTCATCTCAACACCATACACACACCTATCCCAAAATAACCTCACAAAAACCCACACTCCTATAGATGACCCAACAACCTCATTTACCCACAAGACCCTCACCCATAAAACACTAAACTATAAAAACACTGACCTAATCTTACTGCCTATTTTTGCCAAAGGAATTAAATATATGTTTGCAATAAAACAGCCTTGAATGCTATTTTGATTCCTGTATCCCTTTCTGCACTTCTTACTCATAAATAATTTGTGATCTTGTGCTAATTACACTGCCACTCAAGCAGCCTTATACATGGGTTATACCACTTCCCCTCACATACTCAACACCAATCACAAGGAGGAGGAGCTGGCCGATGAAGAAAGATCACACCCCTGGATACCATCAGACATTCAAGCATTGTAAACACTGAAGTCCAGCCTCATCCACCTCACAAAACTTTATTTTATTTTCAAAGACTACTGCTTGCCTGAGCTTATCAAACACTACCAGTTCATTCTGAACGCTTCACCACAGGCCCTAAATCCCATTTACTTCCTATATCACCAGCCAATCAAGCCTCTGCCGAAACTCCTTTCAAATATCTAAAATGTGTACTATGCTCTTCACTTTGCTTATAGTTGTCCTTTCCTCCTCCACCTCAACCTTCACTCTCTGTTTTACTGCCTAACTTGCCTCTTCCACTATAATCACACCATCAAAATTCAACTACAAACGTAAGATGAACTGGATTGGGGCCCAGTGTAATTATCAGTGGCTGAGATTAAAGCACACCAGCCACCCATCACTTTTATTTTGTTTTCCTCAGTCCATCCTGTGCATCATCAGGCATGTTCAACTTACATTTCATTTAACGACTTTCACTCACTCGTCTCTTGAATTCTCTCCAGTCTCACCCCATTTATGCACCACTCCGGTCATTACTACAATGTTTTAAAATGCAGTCATACAAAACCACCATCTGTCGGCAAGTAGCCTACTAGTTTCAAAATCTTGACATGTCTGGTGTGCAACCATTCCAAAAAACGTATCTCCAATAATAATCTGTTTGCCTGCTTTCTTCTAGGTTCAGGATGCTCCATTATAGAGTAACCAATTTAAACCATGCTTCTTCTCAATACCCCAGAACCACTCTGCAATGTTAATATTTAGGTTTTTCTGTCTCCGAGGTCTATGTTGGAGCTCAGTACCCGAACAGCTACAATCAAATCCATCATCTAAACTTTTAATTTGGCACCAAGTTCATCTCTGGGAATCTGTGCTCTAAACGGATGTTATCACACACACTCCTGTGCACCCTTACCCATCGCTCAATAACCTATCTACATCTTAATGTTCATTACTGTATTATATGGAAATGCTGTTATTCAAATACCACCCTCGAACATCTCACATGGTCATTAAACTGCTGGCTTACACGGTCAATCTTTATGGATACTATGTAGACGATTTCTAGAAGAAATACAAAACTAAGAGCCCCAAAACAACAGTTATGTTGGAAAAGTCAACATGCAAATATAATATAATTTTTGCTTTAGCCCAACAATGAGTACTTTGCTATTAAAGTCTTCCCATACACAAGGCTTTTTATACCCGTAACCTTTCACTGTGGCTGACCATCAAACTTAAATATCTTAAACATCTAGTTTTCACCCCCATGCCTGTCAAGGACATAGCATCAGTCCATACTAACATTTAATGCTGCGAGTCCACTCTACGATTTCTGAATAGTACAAAACATGGATACAACATTGTAGTAGTTGTGAGGCAACCAGAACAGGCAGGAAGGAGTCTGGAGACTGATGCCAGGCTTACTTAAAGTAACAAGGCTGATAATAACACCAGCCACCTCCCGAGTCACTCTTCATGTCTAAACTGCTGAAACACAAACAATTATTCATTGCTCTATTTTAGGAATAAGCAAAGGGTAGGAGGAGTCCATATTTTTAAGAATGTAGGTTTGTCTTACCTTTTAAATCAACGTAAGACTTTCTGATCATATAATTCACAATGCCAGCACAATCCCTGTCTCTTAATAATATTGCACACCATAATGTAATACATATATTAATAAATCCTACAACTGAAACTTAAACCGTGCACAAGTATGCTTGCATAACGAGTTGGTAACAAAAATATCCTGTAAGCCAGCGGAAGAAGAAGACTATATAGGAAACACAGCGGTAGTACGGGGACACTTACCCGGTGCACGTTCGGAGAGCTGAGGCTCCTACGGCTTAGCTTTCCTTTTCCTGTTAACTGCTCCTTCACAGCTACCTCCTGTTAACCAACAGAAAAACACATGTAAACCTACAGGAAGCCTCACTGTTAAAGTACAAAGTGAGAGACAAGGACATCTGTAGCATAATGAGGTATTACTAGTAATATCTCTCTTCTGCCAATGTCAGACTTTAACCATATGTAGAATATATCCGACCAGAATATGGACTGCAAAATATTGTTGGGCCAAAATACTGAGTACCAAAAATATTGCGATAGTATATGTAGGTAAGTATAGGTTTTCTATATCTAAATACACATATATGTACATTGATGATCTATATACATCTTCAGGGTAAGTGGAGTTAAGGATAATTAATCCATAGTAACCTATATGCAATTACCTTTACAATATTACGGTCAGTGATATGTAGCCCTTTATATTTTAGCTTCACAATATTTTTGTCCTCAATATTCTGACATACAATCCTCTCATACAATGCCCTCAGTCATTGGTTCCTCGAGCTATGTTTAATATAAATAAAATTAGCTTGTAGCAAAGGCATAATAATTACATTTACAGGGAAAAGAAGTCTGAAAAACATTATTGAAAAGTTAAGTGCATGTTCTCCAGAGTTCATTCATCATCTCCCGATTTCACTGATCTTCGATCAGACTGTGTTCTCCAAAGCTGGTATCAACCTACATCAAGCACTGAACAAAATACCAATGCAAAGTCTTTTTCCATGACATGAATACATACAAGAATTGGAACTGACTGAGTTAGGGTACATTGGCAGACTCATCTGAAAAATCATAATTTCATGCATAATACCTCTATAGACAATCTTCTTGGGAGATATGATCACAAGTGTAGTTTTGGAAAGCCATCACAAACCTGAGATGTTCTCCTGAAAAGTAATGCCCTTTCCCCGCAACAATGCGCTAGGTATTCACCTAATCAGGTATCAACACCCCAGACTAATGACGAAAGCATTGGGAAGCGCACAAGGAACGTAGGGCAGTGGATAAGTAATTTGATGTTGCTTTGGTTAAAAAAAAAGAACACTGCTTAGCAGTCAGAATAGATGCAAGGTCGTTTATATGCAAATTTATACTGAACGCTGAAAGAAGAGCAATTGAGAGTTTTACCTAGAATAAAAGATAGGCAGACTAGTACCCAAAGAAACGGCTAACAAGATGTTTATGAGAGCTTCCCTGCTAGAATTTTGTTAAGATGACTGGAAGTGCAACAGGGAAACAAACACAAAAGCCTATTGCACCCATCTTGCTTCTCTGCACATTAGAGGAATTGCTTTGGAACTTGCTAATGGGCAGGTTTACTCCATTGGTTGAACAACAGTGTGACTGGAATGACAGTGTAGCACCAGCACTTGTGCACTTGCTGGATGGCTCTTACTAGGATCAATATATATACTGACTTTTCCTACAATTGGACAATACAAGCGTATACTACAAAGTATGATTCTTCCAACACCAATACTGACAATTTACCACTGGTGACGAGTTGGACTTTAAATCCATGTGGAAGACTTGGTGGGACGGTGTTTAGTGGTACTCTGCAAAAACCTGGATAAACAACAATAGTTACCCAAACCATACGGAGGGAAAAGTCATAGGAGAAGCCGGGCACCTGTGTTGGCACAAGATTCATACTAATCACATCAAGACGGTCAGAAGTATGTTTGATAAGCAAAGAGCTACATGGACAATAGAGGGACATTGAGGCACCAATGATGTGGGGGGAAAATGTATCACGTAAAATGACAGTCACTACAAATATTTTATGTATATCCAGTAAAATCACAAGTGTTTATTTTCAATGGCTGCCACATAGACATCAAGTTTAGTGGGCAATGGGCAAATGAACCTTCAGCAAGTGGTCACTAGTTAAAGTTCCATCACATGAACACCCTAGTGAATTTGTAACATGTTTTGGCATGCATCAACACACACATCACCCTCTGATGAATACTCGTGCATGTCTCGACAAGCCCTAAAGCCAGCAAGTACATGAGTTGGAGACAGATTTGTGTCTGAGAGAGGCGTAACACGATGAATTCATCAGCAGGACCTGGCATGTTTAATTTCATGCCTGTGGACAGGATTTGAAGACTGCAGCTGGATATATTATCGTGCCTTCCACACAGAACTGTAGCTATTGTAGAGTTTTGGTGAAATATTTTTCAAACAGCTGAAGGTCAGATGAGGACAGAACGGGGCTTCAGCAGAGGAGGTGGTATTTTCTTTTGCTTTCACCAGGGACAGTTTTCCAGTAGAATCTGCTGTAGTTAGGGGAGTAAAAGCTTGGAAGGAATGGCATTGGAGTTTTTGTGAGGAAACGTTCAGTGTTATCAAAAAATGATAAAGTTGCATCTGGATTATTGGCGAGAGGTAGGACAATTGGGATACAAGCATGTGGTGATATAAAAGTCAGAAACGGGGTTCACGAGAAAAAAAACTTCATGTTACGTGTGAAGGGTTGTTCTACGTGACCCCCTTAAGAATGAGCTGAAGTCTGGCAGAGTATCGAGAGGTAGACAGACGAGAAGGTGTAGAATTTGTTGAGAGTATCAAAGAGCAATGAATTGGAGGTCCCTGTGTAGTTTGAGCAGCTATTGGGAGAGGTGTCAGACATTCTTAATGGTAGATTGCCTCTGCAGTGTTAAGCCCTGTAATTGGATAAATTATTACGTCGTTTTTGCAATCATCTGTTTTGGTTAGCGTGGGTTTGTCTCTTTGCATATTTATTTTTGTTATGGATGGAAAAATGTTAGAAGAGATACAGGACGGAAAGTCCTGGTCAAAGTAGATAGTGTTTTTCTCTATTTGCAGTCACATAGGTTGACATTTCTCGTATTTTTGGTAATACAACCTGGAGTTTTATGGTTCTTCGTATCACCAAATCAACAACTTAATAGATATATTTTGTTCTTTTCCACCATGCATTTTGAGCCTCTTTCATAAATGGCATAGTAGATCAGGAACATACATAAATATGCTAGTGCACAGGAAGAAATAAACTACATACCAATAAAGCAGTTTTGTAGTGTGGCCCATACTATGTATTAAGTGCTTGTGTTGTGCATTTTCTTGTATCTAGTGGCTGAGTAGAAACGCATAATCTGATTTTTTCTTAAACCTACTATGTTCTCAAACGTATCTCTGATGACAGGCTGCCCTTGCAGACTAGATTTTAAGTGCTTCCTGCACTTACTGTTAATACATAAACCCGCTGCCTAATTCTGCAACCAACCATGCAGTTCCATAAATGTGTTAGGCCTGACAGGCACCCACGAGGAGGATTTAAAATGATACACCATAGTAAGTTGAAGGACTGCAATAACACACACACCTCTTCATGAATGACTCACCAACTCCTCAATTTTCACCCCACCACACAACTTATCGACTCTTTGGTAAAGTTCAGGGCAGTGCACAGAATTGGTTACTTTACTCACCATATGGTTAGCACTGAACTGAGCAGGAGAATGTCAAAGTTGAATGGACTGAGGCTCATACTTATTTTTTTTTTAAAGGATATCTAAACATTTGTGACAAGTTAGCTGCAGGAACCCTACTAGTTAGGAAATGTATCTCTTCATTTCAGTAGCCTAAAGTTAGAAACTGACCCACAGCTACTTAGGGAGACTATACAATAGTTCACACTGCTGTTTAAATGTTCTACCTGCTGGTTAGGGTCAGCCCAGTGCTGGGACGGATGGGTCACCCCTGCACTCCGCAAGTGACTGCACTGATCTGAGTGTCTGTACTGTTCTGATCTAAGTGCTAGTTCAGGGTGAACAGACATCTAAGGTGGCAGCAACAGCAATTCCTATAACTAACTTTGGGTGCTTCAGGGCCACACCCTAAGAAGATGGAAGACTCACTTACCCCTTTATCTTGCCCAATAGCGTTTCCAGAACAGCAGTTAATGAATCATTAATTGCATGGCCACCTGTTGGCACCACCAGCCACAGTGTGCATGGCTGAGATGAGCCCATGAGAGAACAGAAGACTCCCAGATTTGATGAGGGAAGGCCCAGAAGCTGCATGAGACTGAGCTGTCAAGTAAGGTAGGTAAGAGATCAGATAACTGGAGCAATGGAACTTGAACAATAGGCAAGACTTGACCACACGGAGCTCAAAAAGTATAATATAAAGGGGTCTCCACAGAACACATCCTGCCACACCACTTCAATCAAGGGTGCTTGGAGGATGGGCAATGGGTGAGATCTGAGTTCCAATTTTTAGAGAATGTACAAAATGATGGAGTCTATACCGGGGCTGAGGACATCATTGTCCACCATAAATAAGCCCCTTGGCGAGGAATGCTTGAGAAGAGTGTGAGGTTTATCTAGAGCAGGAAACTGGAATTGGTAAAGAACAAAAAAGTTGTTTATTAAAACTTATTGTCCTTGGCCACACACACTAGTCACATTCTTCCCCCTTTGGAACACTCTGACAAACTTTACAAGTTAATGAAAGTGAGTACGCAAATCATGAGAAGGAGGTCTATATAGGTACACCACAGGATACACTAGAGCTCCATGATAGCACTATGCTGATTTTAAGAAAACAAAACAGGGAGCCTGGAACAAGGTGAAAAACTGTTTAGGGAATACAGTGACGAGAACTATGCCTGCATAACTTGACTCTGTGTCTGAATGTGGTGGCCAACCACTGTAGGGGAAAATGAGGCACAACCCAATTCCATTTAGAAGTGTTAAAGTGGTATAATGGTTACTTTCCATTTCTTTCTTTCTCCTAATTTCATACCTTCGTTCTGACTATTGTGGAGTGCAGAATTGTAGACTGGACACTTTGAATGAAAGTCTTATCTAATAGCCCAACCACCAAGAATATGTAAATCAATTATTCCAACAAATATGCATATAAAAATATATATTTTTATTTAAGTGGAAGAGAGGCTAAGATGATATTTTCATCTACCATCCTCAACCTTTATACAGAAATCATTTACATATATTATACATCGGGGTCCTTAGTCTATTCTACAATCAATGTAAATAATTTGGAGGTACTAACAGAAACTGTGATCAGGTGTCAGGCATGATTACAATAGCAATCCCCCATTCAGGGGCACCAGTGGTGACAACCCTGGGGAGTCGCAGATCAAAAATAACTTTTAAAAAAAAACATGAATATGAAATACCTCTACTTGAGAAATGAAATAACACTAAGTGCCCTTTTGCATTAAGGAAATCACATCAGTTGTAAGCATATTTTGGGATTTTTCCCCCCAACAAATTAGCTTAGCAATTTTCGAGAACACACATAATTAGCTGTCAAATGCAAGCTATCCTATCCAACTTCAATTACCCGAGCAAGTTTGCTTCTGTATACAAAGTGATTTTGTTTGTTTCCAAATACTAGTTTTCAGTTATGGAAAAGGGCATAACATGAAAAGAGCCTATCTCACATTGCAATGTATTGGTATGGCATGCAAGGTTGGCTAACAAAGAAAAGGGCAATCACAATATGGAAAGAATGGCCACCATTAGGTGGAGGCTTTACTCCATAATACAAATGAATCAACAGTTTTTCATGAACAATCACCAAGCCAGGGATGGTCAGGAGTAGGCCAGAGATACTAAACAGATGGCAGAACTTATCATAATTTACTTAAGGTTGACATGAATAGCCAACATGGGGTACATTTACCAAGAGAACAATAAATGCCATTGTGGCAGTATACAAGAGCATACCAAAAATGTACAACACAAAGAGTTGGGTCACAAAAGTCAGCTTCCCATTTGGGTCACGATTTGCCCTTACTCTGATTCTCCTTCCCACCTGCCCAGGGAGTCACCCTTCCAACTCAACCAGAAAACACAGTGGATTGGCAAAGAGTTGGGAGAGCAGCATTCCACAAAAAAAGCAAGTCGGAGATCTGGGGAGGGCAACTGCCCTTACTTGGTGGAGGATTGACCGCAAAGTAGACCTTGGCACATTCAGTATAATTGTGGAGTGAATGCCCCATGGTGAAATGTCCAAGATCTGCATTTAAATATCATAAATCAAAAAAAACTCTTAGCTACTTAACGACTAAAATTACTAGGCAAGCCACATCTCCTGATTTTTGGAGTAGACATCAGATCAGATTTCTGGTCCTGAAATACAATCTTGTCACTCATGCCTGTTGTTCCTTTTCATTACAGGCTCCACTGCCATGGACAAATGTTATGATCTGATATTAAGAACTTTACCACCTTGGTGGACTTCATAAAAAAGATGAAGTTACATATTTGACTAGACAGTTTTAAGACCAGTATAAAAGATCCTCTACTGAGTGGTGGGACATTTGTGATAAGCCAGGCACACATTCATAGAGACCGCGAGCACCCAAAGGTCCATACGTGCACAAAGACATACACACAAACACTCAGGCAGCTGTGTGCACAACTCACATGTATTCCCTCACATGTTCATTCCCACCTCTTCTAAGCAGCTGACTGGCACAACTCCACACCAGTTCTCACTGTCATGTATTTAAACAGCTCAGTTCCCATTGTCACTGGTATGTTTCTTTCAGTGCCCCTGTAGGTACATACGTACAGTTGTGCACATACAAGTAAGGGTGCATTTATATATATATCAATATATATGGAAAATGTCACTTACCCAGTGTACATCTGTTCGTGGCATTAGTCGCTGCAGATTCACATGCTGTGCACATCCCGCCATCTGGTGTTGGGCTCGGAGTGTTACAAGTTGTTTTTCTTCGAAGAAGTCTTTTCGAGTCACGAGACCGAGGGACTCCTCCCATTTCGACTCCATTGCGCATGGGCGTCGACTCCATCTTAGATTGTTTTCCCTGCAGAGGGTGAGGTAGGAGTTGTGTATGCTAGTAATAGTGCCCATGCAATGGAGTGAATGCGTATGTACATAATGAAGTTTAAAGTAATATATTTACAAATGTACAAATGTTTAAGATCTACTTCTAAACGGCTACAGGCTCCCGGGGAGGCGGGTGGGCGCATGTGAATCTGCAGCGACTAATGCCACGAACAGGTGTACACTGGGTAAGTGGTATTTTCCGTTCGATGGCATGTGTAGCTGCAGATACACATGCTGTGCATGGACTAGTAAGCAGTTATCTCCCCAAAAGCGGTGGTTCAGCCTGTAGGAGTTGAAGTAGTTTGAAATAATGTTCTTAGTATAGCTTGACCTACTGTTGCCTGTTGTGCAGTTAACACATCTACACAGTAGCAGGGATGTGGAATTCCGATCGCCCGACGCCCGGGACATCTTGTTTGGGGTCAAGGGCAACAAGTTTTTATGTTTACTTTGTCCTTGGGACAAGTAGGCCCAACCCTCTGCAGCACAAACCCTCTGGCTGCCTGTTTACAGAGAGTGGAACTCTCTGCAGTTGAGGTAATGTGTTTCCGAAAGACAATGCTGTTCAAACTTGTATTTATGGTTCATTATTTGAAAACCTTCATTATTAGGGTGAGTGCTGTAAATAAATGTTTTAAGGTCACACTTCACTACTGACGTTGGTTCCAGTACAAAAAAAAAAAAACGTGTATACACATGTTTGAAAAGTTTAGGCTATGAGGCTAAGTATAATGCTCCCAGAATGCTCTCTGATTAGATGCAAATGAAGTGTCATTTAGTAAAATGTTTTGATGTATGCTAGTATTTCCCCAAAATATTTCTAATGGAAAATCAGTGTAACCATTTTCAACATGATTATGGGAAGCATGAAAATAAACAAACACTGACAAAGCCAACTGATCTGACATATTTTTATAAGTCTTTTAGTTTCATCAATGCGTGTCTTGTTTTGACATGGCTTTTGTAACACTTTATTGTTGTGGGAGCTACCAGGCCCTCAACATTTTAACAAACACTGGCAAAAAAAACCCAAAACGTTTTTGAACTCTAAAAGCACACGTTGCCACCTGTGGCATAACAAAGGCCCCGCAGCCGCCCTCCAGGGGGCCCCTTCAGCACAGCACCTGCCCTGAGTGAGTCTGGATAGGGGGCTCCTCCATGTTCTTTGCAAAGGGGCACTCTCCAGTTTCGTTACGTCACTGATTGCCACTGTAGTTCCTGACACTGAACAAAACTACTCCTTGTGGAAGGGCAGAATGCAATTACTCACAGCAAAGCCAGCCGAAAGAGAGAGAAATAGAAGTTTAATAAAAACAAAATGTCTTTGTTAACACCAGACCTAATTAGGGGCCAAGACCCACATGTAGGCAGCTTTTTGCATGACGCAAACGTCGACTTTCGCTGTGTGCGACGTGCAAAAAGCACATTGCGATGCACAAACCCAGTTTTGCGATTCAGTAACCTGGTTACCGAATCGCAAAACGGGTTTGCGACTCGCAATTAGGAAGGGGTGTTCCCTTTCTAATTGCGACTCGCAGTGCAATGTAGGATTGTTCTGCGAACGCGGGCGCAAACCAATCGCAGTTTGCACCCATTTCAAATGGGTGCTAACACTTTCGCAAAAGGGAAGGGGTCCCCATGGGACCCCTTCCCCATTGTGAATGTCACTGTAAACATTTTTTCAGAGCAGGCAGTGGTCTTACGGACCACTGCCTGCTCTGAAAAAATGAAACGAAAACGTTTCATTTTTTGTTTTTGTTATGCATCTCGTTTTCCTTTAAGGAAAACGGGCTGCATTACAAAAAAAAAAAAAAAACTGCTTTATTGAAAAGCAGTCACAGACATGGTGGTCTGCTGTCTCCAGCAGGCCACCATCCCTGTGAGGGCCGCCATTCGCAAGGGGGTCGCAAATTGCGACCCACCTCATGATTATTCATGAGGTGGGCATTTGCGAAGCCCTTGCGAATCACAGATGGTGTCAGGGACACCATCCTACATTCGGATTTGCGACTCGCAAATTGCGACTCGCTCTGACTCGCAATTTGCGGGTCGCAAATCTGAACCTACCTACATGTGGCCCCAGATTCTTAAAGAAAGTCACAAAAGTGCACCCATGGTATATGTCGTACCCCTATAAAATATTTGTGAACTGTATTTTAGCATGGGTAAATACGCATGTGTAGATTTGCTCATGTGAAAATCTATTGAGCATTTGCAAGTTCATTTTCCCTCCAGCCACTTTCTTCCCAACCCTGGAAGAAGTTCTAATTCTGCCATTGTCAGGAGTAAATGTCCAACCTTTCTTATTATGGGAAAATATTAGAGAGAAGCTGGTGAAAATCTTTAAAACATGCAGGTTAGTAGGTTTGCAGACTCAAAGGCATTCCAGCCCTTGAACTATTGCTTACTGCTTCCTCCAGCCCCAGTATGCAGATCTGCAGAAAGGTGCTAAATAAGGAAATTTCTACAGTAGGGATTGAAACTTCAAGTATTCAAGCCCTACTATGGTAGTAGCCCTGGCATATCAGAGAGGTTATTATCAGAGCTCTTACATAATGAGATTGCTGCCATAATTTGGCGCCACACTACATGGCACCAAAGGGACAAGTAGATCATTTTACAGGACAAGTAGATTTGAGCACCAACCTGTCCCCTGGACAAGTAGATATTTTAATAAATTCCACACCCCTGAGTAGTGCTTGGTAAATGTATGAGGCGTAGACCATGTTGCTGCCTTACATATTTCGTTCATTGGAATATTTCCTAGAAAGGCCATGGTAGCACCTTTCTTTCTGGTTGAGTGTGCCTTTGGTGTAATAGGCAGTTCTCGTTTAGCTTTAAGATAGCAGGTTTGAATGCAGTTAACTATCCATCTAGCAATGCCTTGTTTTGTAATTGGATTTCTTGTATGAGGTTTTTGAAAGGCGATAAATAGTTGTTTTGTCTTTCGAATTAGTTTTATTCTGTCAATGTAGTACATTAGTGCTCTTTTGATGTCTAATGTATGTAGTGCTCTTTCAGCTACAGAATCTGGCTGTGGGAAGAACACTGGTAATTCTACCGTTTGATTCAAGTGGAACGGTGAGATTACTTTTGGTAAAAAATTAGGATTTGTCCGTAGAACAACTTTATTTTTGTGTATTTGAATAAATGGTTCCTGAATGGTAAACGCTTGAATTTCACTGACTCTTCTTAGAGATGTGATGGCAATTAAAAATGCAACTTTCCACGTTAAGTATTGCATTTCACTAGAGTGCATGGGCTCAAAAGGTGGACCCATGAGTCGTGTTAAGACAATGTTGAGGTTCCATGAAGGAACTGGTGGTGTTCTTGGTGGTATAATTCTCTTTAGGCCTTCCATAAACGCTTTTATGACTGGAATCCTAAATAATGAAGTTGAGTGCGTAATTTGCAGGTAAGCTGAAATTGCCGTAAGATGTATTTTAATGGAAGAGAAAGCTAGTTTAGATTTTTGCAAATGTAATAAGTATCCTACTATATCTTTTGCAGATGCGTGTAAAGGTTGAATTTGATTATTATGGCAGTAATAAACAAATCTTTTCCACTTATTTGCATAACAGTGTCTAGTGGTAGGTTTTCTAGCCTGTTTTATGACCTCCATACATTCCTGTGTGAGGTCTAAGTGCCTGAATTCTAGGATTTCAGGAGCCAAATTGCTAGATTCAGCGATGCTGGATTTGGATGTCTGATCTGTTGTTTGTGTTGTGTTAACAGATCTGGTCTGTTTGGCAGTTTGACATGAGGTACTACTGAAAGGTCTAGTAGTGTTGTGTACCAAGGTTGCCTTGCCCATGTTGGTGCTATTAGTATGAGTTTGAGTTTGTTTTGACTCAACTTGTTTACTAGATATGGAAGAAGTGGGAGAGGGGGAAAAGCGTACGCAAATATCCCTGACCAGTTCATCCATAGTGCATTGCCCTGAGACTGATGTTGTGGGTACCTGGATGCAAAGTTTTGGCATTTTGAGTTTTCTTTTGTTGCAAATAGATCTATTTGTGGCGTTCCCCACATTCTGAAGTAAGTGTTCAGTATTTGGGGGTGAATTTCCCATTCGTGGATCTGTTGGTGATCCCGAGAAAGATTGTCTCCTAACTGATTCTGAATCCCTGGAATAAATTGTGCTATAAGGCGAATGTGGTTGTGAATCGCCCAATGCCATATTTTTTGTGTCAGGAGACACAACTGTGTTGAGTGTGTTCCTCCCTGTTTGTTTAGGTAATACATTGTTGTCATGTTGTCTGTCTTGACAAGAGTGTATTTGTGGGTTATTATGGGTTGAAATGCTTTCAGCGCTCGAAACACCGCTAACAGTTCTAAGTGGTTTATATGAAACTGTCTTTGTTGAATGTCCCATTGTCCTTGGATGCTGTGCTGATTGAGGTGTGCTCCCCACCCTGTCATGGATGCATCTGTCGTTATTACGTATTGTGGCACTGGGTCTTGAAAAGGCCGCCCTTGGTTTAAATTTATACTGTTCCACCATTGAAGCGAGATGTATGTTTGGCGGTCTATCAACACCAGATCTAGAAGTTGACCCTGTGCCTGTGACCACTGTGATGCTAGGCACTGTTGTAAGGGCCGCATGTGCAACCTTGCGTTTGGGACAATGGCTATGCATGAGGACATCATGCCTAGGAGTTTCATTACTAATTTGACCTGTATCTTTTGGTTTGGATACATGGCTTGTATTACATTGTGAAATGTTTGGACTCTTTGTGGACTTGGAGTGGCAATTCCTTTTACTGTGTTGATTGTTGCTCCTAGGTATTGCTGTGTTTGACACGGCAGAAGGTGTGACTTTGAGTAATTGATTGAGAAACCTAGTTTGTGTAGGGTTTCTATGACATAATTTGTGTGTTGTGAACACTGTATTTGCGTGTTGGTCTTGATTAACCAATCGTCTAGGTACAGGAACACATGTATTTGCTGCCTTCTGATATGTGCAGCTACTACTGCTAGACATTTTGTAAAAACTCTTGTCGCAGTTGTTATTCCGAATGGCAACACTTTGAATTGGTAATGTATCCCTTGGAATACAAACCTTAGGTACTTTCTGTGTGAAGGATGTATTGGTATATGGAAATATGCATCCTTTAGATCCAGTGTTGTCATGTAGTCTTGTTGTTTGAGCAGTGGGATTACTTCTTGTGATGTAACCATGTGAAAGTGGTCTGATTTGATGTATGTATTTAATATTCTGAGATCTAGTATAGGTCTTAGAGTTTTGTCTTTTTTGGGTATCAGAAAGTACAGTGAGTAAACTCCTGTGTTTAGTTCTTGTTTTGGTACTAATTCTATTGCCTCTTTTTGGAGCAATGCTTGAACTTCTAATCCTAGAAGATTTATATGTTGTTGTGACATACTGTGTGTTTTCGGTGGGACTGTTGGAGGGAATTCGAGAAATTCTATGCAATAACCATGCTGGATAATTGCTAGTACCCAAGTATCTGTTGTTATCTCCTCCCAATGTTTGTAAAATTGGCTTAGTCTTCCCCCCACAGGTGTTGTGTGATGGGGATGTGTGACTTGTAAGTCACTGCTTATTTTGAGGACTTTTGGGGCTTTGGAATTTTCCTCTATTTTTGGGGAATTGTCCCCCTCTATATTGCCCCCGAAAAATTCCCCGCTGATATTGGCTTTGGTAAGTGGGCCTTGTTTGTGATGTTGTGGTTTCTGTAGGTTGTCCTCGAAACCCTCCCCTAAAAGGTGTTTTGCGAAAAGTACCTCTGCTCTGCGGGGAGTAGAGTGCGCCCATGGCTTTTGCTGTATCAGTGTCTTTCTTGAGTTTATCAATAGCAGTGTCGACTTCCGGCCCAAACAACTGCTGTTCATTAAATGGCATATTTAGCACGGCTTGTTGAATTTCCGGCTTGAAACCTGACGTGCGCAGCCATGCGTGCCTTCTTATTGTTATTGCAGTATTTACTGTCCTTGCAGCCGTATCTGCTGCATCCATTGAAGACCGTATCTGATTATTAGAGATACTTTGTCCTTCTTCCACCACTTATTGAGCTCTTTTTTAGGAACTCCTTGGATAAGTGTTCTATCAAATGTTGCATCTCATCCCAGTGAGCTCTATCATATCTTGCCAAAAGTGCTTGTGAATTGGCAATGCGCCATTGGTTTGCTGCTTGTGCTGCAACCCTTTTGCCCGCAGCATCAAATTTGCGACTCTCTTTGTCTGGAGGTGGTGCGTCCCCCGAGGTATGAGAGTTTGCTCTCTTACGAGCTGCCCCGACAACTACTGAGTCTGGTGTTAACTGCGTTGTAATATAAACTGGATCTGTTGGCGGTGGCTTGTACTTTTTCTCCACCCTTGGAGTTATGGCTCGGCCTTTAACATGATCCTGAAAGATTTGTTTTGAATGTTTTAGCATTCCTGGGAGAATAGGTAGTCTTTGGTATTGGCTATGAGTGGAGGATAGCGTGTTAAACAAAAAGTAATCCTCAATTGGTTCGGAATGCAAGGTGACGTTATGGAAAGCAGCTGCCCTTGCAATCACCTGTGTGTAAGATGTACTGTCCTCAGGTGGGGACGGCCTGGCAGGGTACGAGTCTGGGCTGTTGTCCGATACTGGAGCTTCGTAAAGGTCCCATGCATCGGGATCATCTTGACTCATGGTAGTATGAGTCGGGGAGTGCATCAGTGGAGGAGTTGCTACTGGTGATGTGTGCACTGATGGTGGTGGAGACGGTGGTGGAGTTGTTTTCCTTGCCACCTTTGCCTGTGGCTCCTTGTCCTTTTCTTGAAAGGCAAATTTTCTTTTTATTTTAACTGGGGGAAGAGTGGTTATCTTCCCTGTGTCTTGTTGAATGTGGAGCCTCCTTTGAGTATAGTCTGGCTCTACTGCTTGAAGTTCCTCTCCGAATCTATGCTTTTGCATTTGGGAGGACAATCCTTGTTCCTCTGTATAGGAACCTGTTTTCGGCTCCGAGGCTGGATGTTTCGGAACCGAAACTTTTTCGGATGTCTTTTTAGGCTCCGAAGAAACCTTTGTAATTTTCGGCGTGGTGGTGTTTCGGTGCCGAATGTGTTCGGTGCCGCTGTCACGGTGCCGAAATTTCTCTGAGCCGATGTCTCGGGTCCGAGATTGCTGTGTGGCGGTATCTCGACCAGAGTCGGATGACTTCGACACCAGCGTGCCCTTTTTCGGTGCCTTGGCTCGGTCACCGCTTGTTTGGGTTAAGCCATGGCCTGTTGGCGGTGGCGTCCCCTGGGCTTTTGTTGACTTCTCGTGAGTCTTATGTTTCGACGTCTTACTCACGGTTTTTGGCATTTCTTCGGCCACGAGCTCTTCAGAGTCCGACTCTTGGATAGAGAAAGCTTCCTCTTCCTCCTCGAAACGCTCTTGTCCTGTCGGCGTCGACGCCATCTGCAGTCTTCTGGCTCTTCGGTCTCTTAACGTCTTTCTGGACCGAAACGCACGACAGGCCTCACAAGTATCTTCCTTGTGCTCTGGGGACAAGCACAAGTTACAGACCAGATGCTGATCCGTATACGGATACTTGTTATGGCATTTTGGACAGAAGCGGAATGGGGTCCGTTCCATCAGCCTTGAAGTCACACGTGGCCGGGCCGACCAGGCCCCGATGGGGGTTCGAAAAAACCCTGAAGGGCCACCGGAGCTCTTCAAAATTCAGTGTCGATCTGTTGTAACTAACCCGATACCGAACGCAAACAATACCGAAGTTTTTTCCGAGATTCTAACTAACTTTCCGACCCGAAACACAGAGCGAAAAGGAACACGTCCGAACCCGATGGCGGAAAAAAAACAATCTAAGATGGAGTCGACGCCCATGCGCAATGGAGTCGAAATGGTAGTCCCTCGGTCTCGTGACTCGAAAAGACTTCTTCGAAGAAAAACAACTTGTAACACTCCGAGCCCAACACCAGATGGCCGGATGTGCACAGCATGTGTATCTGCAGCTACACATGCCATCGAACATGTATATATACTGCAGCATTACATGTTGATTGGCTATATGGCATACCCTGTGCAGTCATTCAAAGCGTACATGTGTGCGCACACCAATGGTTTGGGTAGCTGCCACTCAGGTTCTGCAGCTGAGCAGCAAGGCAGCATGTGTAAGAAGGGATGCCACTCAGCTCCAGCTACCAGAAAGAAAATACTGGGTTTAACAACCACAAGATACTTACAGGAAGATGGCTATCCTCTTTTCTTTTGTTCTAAAGAATCACTGTCACCACCACCATCACTACAAGCATTATAATCCCAGCAGACACTCTACACACAAACACAAGATGCAATACACCTCATTCTAATATAAACACACTAATAACAGCATTCTAATACACCGACACACACTAGCACCACCTGTATGATGTCGTTTTTAACAAAAACAAAAAAAAAAAAACAAGCATCAACAGTTGTGTTAGACTGCTTGTTCCAACTTGAAAGGCTGTTCAAGATCATTCCTTACGTCCGTCCCTAAGGCCAGTTGCTTTACAGTGGTGAATCATTCTTGGTGGGAGCACTCCTGGGCAACAAGACGGTTCTTTATCTACAATATTAACATTATCTCATGGCTTAACTCCAGATAGTGCAAAACCTTGTTGCAGCAATGGTATACAGGGCACTGAGATTTAGTCATGTCTTCCCTACTTGGACCAGTCTTCATTTGTTCCCTTTTCACCCATCTTAGCTAAGTGTTTCACTTTAGCACAACTAGACTTGGCGGTAGAACCTTTTTTACTATGTCTCCCACTCTTTGAAATGCTTTACGTGCTCTTAAAATAGAGCTCAAATACACACCTCAACTAGAACAAATTAACTCCCAAAGGTGTGTCTCTGTGCTCTCCTACTCAGCATGCAATTACAAAAACATCCATTCCCTTGGAAAAGGACTCGATACTCGCAAAACTATCACCTCTAACTCTAATCTAAGCCATAAACAAACTTGAATCAAAAGAAATATCTACAAAAGTTGTACTAGCATGCAATAATGTGCCCAATCCTTTCAGTGCGGGTCCTGACACTAGAAACCAACCTTGATGATCCCTGAAAGTAACTGGAAGACATGAAGTGTTATTCTCAGTCAGTGCTTCTTTATTGACAACACTTACAGCTAGATATTCTAAAAAAGCCAGGAGAATGAGAGATGATGTAGAATTACCTGTTCCATTCAGTTCAAAAAGCCACTAACAGACTCCATAAAGGAGTGGGGATATCAGTCAAAATGCTGTTCTCATGGTAGCGATTCACTTTGAGAATACATCACAATGGAGGACCCCTCCTGGCTGCCAGTTTCATATTTTATGGACTTCTACATAGAGTAGGAAAATGTACACAGATTATAACAAGGCACGCAGTATCCACAACACACAGGTAGTAGTAGGGTGTTGCCTACTTGTTATTAATCTATGATTTCTTGGTGACCAACACCTCTTGCCTGACACAAGGATAATAATGTCACTGGTTCATGCTTCAGTCAATAGTCAGTAGACAATGAGCTCTCTTGTTAACTTCAGTGTTAGATGAATGCTAACAAATGGCATCATCTCTTTCAGGCTGCTTGTCTTTTTTAATTGCCTTCTACAGACCATCCTTAATGCAGCAGCAAAGCTTCTGTCAAAACATCATCTCCAGTCTCTGGCAAGAACACATCTCCATTGATGCATCTTCATTGGCCTTCAGAATATAGCTGTCTAATTCATGTTGGAGCAATAATGAAGAATGGGTTATGGCTCCCAGGGCAGCTTTCTGGATTAAGTACCATACAGGCAAGCCAAAATCTTCCTCTGAGAATGTGCCAATGGTCTCATTTGCATGAATCTATCATGGGATGTCATGCGCTCTCCACAGTCAGTTATGGGATTTGCTACATATTACAAGAGCCCCTGGATACAAGGCACTTGTAATAAGGGAGGACAGGTTATCCGTCACATTTGTGATGCAGTAACCGGTCTGCTGAACTCTAAATCATGCCCTAAGTCCCAGAGACCAGACAGAGGAAATCAAAAGCTTTAAAAACACACAATATTATGCGACAAAATGTCTAATGGCAGTTAATTATGCAGACAGCAATGTGCAGTGAAGACACAAAACAACTTTACTGGCATTCACCCATCAGAACAATGTACCCTTTTGATTTAAATGTGAAGGCAGGTCTCATTTGTGATGCAAACGTTTCACTCTGCAACTACAGTTTGTCCGTAGACTTGTATCCCTAAAATCTAGAGCATTTCATAGGCTGTAATACTTCATTTAGTGACTCAACTTGATCTTGTTCCATATCTGCCTGATATTGGAGTCACTCGGGTTCGTATCCGCACATCTACCTTTTCATATGTGGAATTCAACCACACGGTATCACTTTTAATTTGATGCTTTCTTTGCAAGAATGCATATGGAAACACCTATAACATCCTTTCGGGATCATGATTAGTGCTTTCCCACATTCAATGGTAAATTTGGATAAGCAAATTTGAGTTTAACACTTTTCGGAGCCTACTGGAGACAAGAAGAAAAAACTTAAATCTACATGCTTAACAATGTTTCAGTGCTCAACTGTACATGAGAAAAAAAGACACCTCATTTGAAAATAAAGTAATTCCAGATAGAAAGTGTTTTTGAATAATAAAATATCTTGCACTTTTCTTTCTGAAAGAAGTTTAAATGTTCCTGTCTGTCACGGTATTGATATTTTACCTTTGCTGAATTGGATAATGGCAAATCACAATGCAGAATCAGTTGTTCAGATAAGATGAGAGGACATTATTAAGGGCATTGCTCTAGAGCAAATGCCAAGGCAACTTGTTTAACCTTCTTACCACTCTCACTCTAGATCTAGAATGGGTCTCATTCAGAAAAATCAAGCTGACAAGAAAACCACACTGAAGAATAAATCACTTTGGCTTTGCTGCAGTGCATCAGAACGAACGTCAAAGATGAAGTGTGCGCACAAAATTTAGGATGCTCTCTGAATAACTGAACAATGAAATATATTGTATTCTGCTTACCTGAGATGCCGCATATTTGCACTGCTACAATTCAAATAATTTTACATATTGCAAAATGTTTTATTCTAGTTATTCTACATATTCCTAAAAGCAGCACTGCTGGGCTAGCTACCTCTCAGCATAGATCGTCATCCTGACAACTCACAGCATCTGGTCCACGTACAGTCCAGGAGAAGAAGCCCATGCTTTTATTGATTATAGAATCAGAGGGTTTTTCATTGGACCCACTCAACAATAAACGGTATTTATAATAACAGGTGAATTTTTAAGTCCTCTGGGGAGTAAATAAGGCTGGACAGGTTTTTGATGCCGATGAGATTAGTGGTGATTAGTTCTGAAAAGAAACGTTTCTGTCTCAAAGTAGTGCATGGAGACTGGGCTCAGTGAGAAGCATCAGTTGGATACTTTGGTTCTTGATAGTCATATGTCCTAATTGGGATACAGTGGTTTTTGCTATGGCATGTTGAAAAAAGAGGAGCTCATTCTGAAAGAAACTGTGTCAACATTTCTACAAGGATGCTTTACACTTCATTATGAAGTGTGTCTCTCTCTCTCAGGAAATTTGGAAGTGTCTCTCTCTCAGGAACTTTTCTACCTCTCTACAAAATTACATTCAATTAAATTATGTTCAATGGACAAAAGATGCCAACTGATATATTTTCAGACAAAAACAGCTGATCTGGTTTGTTAGTCCTAGTCCATCATGTTAAATTAACCTGATAGGAAGGAAGCTGGTGTTTTTGGATTTCAATTGTTAAAGAGTGCTCTAAAATAGGAACTGATTCCAGCCAACATCTACAGCTAGGTAAATTGCTTTAGAAAGATAATTACAAATATTTTGGTTGAAAAGGATATCGCCACCTAGCCTAATTTAGGACGGTCGCTTTACTAAGGGTAATCTGGCGATAGTATAGTGCCAGGATATAAACATTCTTTTTACTATTCCCCAGCTCTCCTTATAAGTGTATTTGATATATTTATGACCAAGTAACATTTAATGAACAACTTCACATATTTCTTTAAACAGATTTATTTGATCTGCATTGCAATTAGACATCTAGAAGGGGACTTTCTTAGATATTATTAAAGAAGTATAATGGTGAGCAACAGGCACTGCTGGGTTCCAAATTTTAACCACTTTTAAATACAGGCCATTGAGGCCTTTGAGGTTCCATTAGGATGACAATAATAATGCTAAAGATCAAATACGTGCAATCAGATCTGGTACGGTAATACCTTTTAATCTACCCAAACCTACATAGCACAGCATATTTTAAGAGATTTACATATCAAGAAGACAAAGTCTGAAAGCATTTAAAATGCTCGGGCAACTTAACAAGTATAACTGCCCTTCAACAATAAATAGCCACGAGAATAAGTGTAAAACACTTTTAAGAGAGTTCCAGTTTTAGGGCTTTTGCATGACATCCATTATAAGATCCAGGGCTATACTCTAAAAGATACAACATGCTTAGATAAAGCTGGAACATACAAATCTCTGTAAGAGTTTCCGAAATAAGCATCTAAGACAAGGAGGTGAAAATCAATCACCTTCATTAATTGTATCCTTCAACTTTAATTACAATTTTACGGTACATAAACGTAGGAAAATATAGATTTGGTACAAAGAACAACAGTCATAATTATGATTACTGTGATTGGAATCAAAATCCACTTTTATTTTCTTTAAATTTAAAATTATATCTCAATTGCGCAACATCTTTTAAAGATAATCAAGCACAATTACTAAAAGTTTCCAATCAAAGGAAACTGTAAAACTAATTTAGATTCCTTCAATCCTGGTAAATTATCCACCAAGGTGCCACGTATTTAAAAATGTAATAGTTTAAATAAAGAAAATCAGTCACTGAAATCTTCAATGATAATACCTTAACAATAAGTTACTTCACAGTGTTTGGGTTAAACTCAGTTGCAAATAAAATATAATGCTTAACTTTTTCATCATTTTGAATCATCCTAAACTAAGAAGAGAAAACAAGTTATTTCTACCGGTACAGCTAGAGCACAGTATGTCATGAACTACAGATAAAAGTTTCAAATAAGTGTCCAAAAATATTTGATTAGGTTTCAAATTATATAATAAAATCAGTTAAAATTAATAATCAATTAAAATTAAGGAGCTATAACTGGCATCAGATTGCATCCTGGCTTCACAGCACAAGATTGTGCAAAATAATGAAACTGTTTCATAGCGGATTTTATTTTGCTCTGCAATGACTAGCTACACATTCTAATGTAGAAGAGGAAAAGCCTGTCCTGTTTCTCGAGGGATTCGCTCCAATTGCCTGAACGCAGGCTCCACAAGAGAGATGCATTTCCTTTTAAGAGTATTCCGTGAACGTACACCCTGACTGCACCTGCAGGTGGGGGTGGAGGTAGTCATCTTAGCAGGTGCAGATACCCTATGGTGATGTATTATTCCAGTTCCATTGTGTAAATAAGGGCTTGAAAGCTTTGGAGTACTGTAGGCTCTGCCTATCTGGTTGTTGTTTCTGAATTGAGAAAGGCAGGGTTTTCCTTTTTCCAAAGTGTAGAGACATCTATGGAGCCTTCCTAGAGGACTAACTGCCTATAGGAGAAGAATAAAAACATGTTAATGACCGATTGTTGTTGTTTTTTGTTTTTTTGCAGTATGGCACCATAGTGCACTATCTGACAATTTTGGCATCTGCTGTTACGCAATGTTTTCTGCTAGTGGATCAAAGAAAAAACACACTGGAATTCCCAACTCCTCCTCTTCATCAATGGACAAAGTTCTGAACTATAAGACATGAGAGAGATCAAGAAACCAATGAGAATATTTCTTCCTCCCCGTTGAGCTTCACATGGAGGAGAAGCTGATACTTATGTATGAAATAAATTGTCTTCTTGGAGATACGGATACGGTAATAGGGCTGGATGGCATATACCCCAAAACGTTTAAGGAACTTAAATAAATATCAAAACCAAGTTACCAAAAATTGTTAAACATAAATGGAAAACACACCGAGAAGGACTGGTGGTTGACATATAGAGTCATACGGCTCAAAGCTGAAGAATGCTGCCAATTATAGGCCAGTCATGCTGTTATTATATGAGACGGAGAAGGAATTTGATAGAATTGCTTATATAGGAAAAATAGACCAGTAGCTTGCAAACAGTGGATAACACACACTTCAGCAGCATGATTTTCTAAGAGGAAATTAGCCAGACATATTTTACTGGGGTTGTTAGCATGCCAACAAAGTAAGACTTCTAAAAAGTATTATAAAACAGGTTGAAAAGTATTGATGCTAGTGTGTAGAATCAAATGAGTAACAAGCAATACTATATAAATGAAACAATTTTAAGTTATGGTGACAAGTGGGGTGCGAAAGAGACATGTACCTGGATCAGTGCTTTTTATAAGGCGTGTATGACAAAATATATGCACAAGACAGAACGAATGAAGAGTGATGCCAAATGTGCTTCAATGCATCCAAGAGGAAGAAAATGCACTTGGTACACAAATCTCAAGAAGAGATGCTGAATTGAAGGTGAAGTTTCAAAAGTCAAACAGAGGTATCCGGTCACCTCACAACAGGTAATACATCTCAAAGTAGTTGTCTAGTAAGAAAGTGAGGGATGACAAGCTTCCAAGGGAAAGATAAAAGGAGCAGATTCCACATATCCCTGGTGGGCTTCAGAGCACTGCGGTGAGTTTTCAAAGACATATCTATAGAAGAAAACACAGAGATTCAACTGAGGTCAAATAAGTGCAACACCCCTAAAAATGTGTAAGGTGAAAACTATAAATAAATGGACTCAAGTATTCATCCATATATATATTGCATGTGGTTGAATGACATGACAGGAGGCAAGACATAAAATATGATTTTAAGGAACCATTTTTCGCAGCCTCATTTTTCTAGAGCTAGAAGCCAAAAAATGTGAAAAGGAAAGGCTTGTGCATGCAAATATTAAGTATGTTTTTCACGCCAAGTGACTGCACACTGTTAAGCTTAGAAGTCTAGCAGCAATCAAATTCAAAATTTCGATATTTCTTGGCATTTTCTCACAAAAAATAAATGCTGTATTTATCAACTGAAAGGACCAGATTCATCACACAAAAACCTGCATGGCATTAAATACCACCTTAAGCTTATATTTCACAGTTTCAGGGTGTACTGGCTGGTGCTCTTTCTGTAAGCTGCAGTGTTTGCATTCACGTGTACCATTTGTTATGGGCTACAGTACTGCATGCAGGCCATCTCCCTTGAGAGCAGTACATCACAGACAGCGCAGTCAGCTGGTAAGGATTAGAATGCAAATCTAGTAGGTTGGCAGTGCCCAGGAATTACAAATGAAAGACGATATCATAAAATATTAACACTTTTGCTGTTTGAACCTATAGAGGAGAGGACTGTTAAGATTTGAGATGTAATTCTTTGGTGTGAAGATGGTGAATGAGCAGCAGCCACAAAGGCTGACAAATATGGCTGCTGACCAACTCTTCATATTATGATTTTAAAAAGAAAATCAGAACAAAATACACTAAATTGCTAAATGCAAGGACAGAGAATAGTTAACTTATCTACTACTGTTGATTCCATGGGCTTGAGCTATAATGAGCTGAAAATGTAGAAGACTAGTTTGAGTGGTTTCATTGTGAATACCAATCATGATTGGCTCTGTTGGCTCTAGATCCTGGTATGGAGGCAAAGGATCTACCAGGGCTTCGTCATCGGAACTCGAATGGACAGAGTAAGTTGCAGACATATGTAGCAGTGGGGTGCTGGACTGGTGTCAGCTTAACTATTCGGGATACAGGAACCTCTAATCGCCTCCAAAATGGCCTCCTCACATGAGAGCCAGTGTTTCTTATGAGGTCGCTGTGTGGATTGAGGGTTGACACAATATAGCCCATACTAGGGTGGCTGTAAATTGTCCGCTGCTTAGTGTCAGGCTGTGGTGTCTATCTTTCTGTTGTGGCTCTTGTGTGCCAGACGATAAAGATTTACTGAGCGCTGAAGTTGCCTTCTGTGCTGAAGATCAATTGAAATCTTCCATGGGCACCGAGAGTGCCTTCCAATATCAAACTGTATTGACGACAGTGGGTGCCTATAAGTGTTCATGTTTCTTGGGAGGAGGTCCTTTGCTCAATACATGGCAACTTCAAGGCTCTCTCCCGTCCCAGGAAGTTCTTACTCCTTTCAAGGCTGACCCCGGTTGTTAGAAGGAGTAATGGTCAGGAAGGACTTACCCCTGAAGACAGTCTTGCGACTGTTTCCTTAGGGTCGGGACCTGGAACCCTGGATGTGGGTCTAGTCCTGGAAGCAGGTTTCACTGCGACGGAAGATACTTCCTTTCTGCTGCTGAAGTCTTCTTGGGACATCAGAATAGTACTCCTTTCCAGGGTTATATGGTTACTGGAGGGCGCCCTGAACTGTCTAACTCAAATCCTTCAGCTTCCTCAGTGACCACACTGAATGGGGAAGCAAAGTCCTGGCACTGCATAACTGTGTAGTGTGCCCACTTGTTATACTGTTGGTGCTAAATCATTTTCTTGGAAAGGAAAGTGTTGCACAACAAACAGGCACATACACCCAATGCTCGCCCAGCCACAGGAACTTGCTATTGCAAAAGAAGCAAAATTTAAGTTTAATATTCTCCCTACCCTTCTCCCGAAATGAGTCATTCTCAGAAGACCTGGACCCAGCCTCTTCAGTTCCAATAATTGATGTTCAAGTTCTGTTTGACGCCTTTTGAAGGTCATTGTTTTCCAGCCCTCTGGCACCTAAACTTTCCTTCAATGCATGAAGTTAGTGGAAACACATCTAAGTCTTGTCTTGCTACACAGGGAATTTCATGAGACGCATCACAAATCACCTCAAAGCTGAAACTCCTCTGAAGAACAATTTATGACGTTCAGAGCCCACACTACATGGTAGGAGTCTACACAGCATGTACTCACTCTACTGAAGCATATACTAATGGCCTGATACACCAATGCTTTATTGTAGTATGGAATCTCAGATTGGTACCTGTAGGCTAAGCTCTTTCTTAACAGAGCTAAAAACATGAATGGCATGCATTGACATTCCACCCAAGCAAAACTGAATTCCTGTTCTCACCCAGGAAAAGCAAATTCTAAAGAAAGGCTTGACCAAGTAGCACCCCAGGAAGCAACACCCTCTTTGTATCAGTTTACATCTTGCTTGAATTTGCCATCAACTCAGCTGCATGATGCAAGCTCTTCTGTCTAAGATCACCTACACCAACTTGATTTAGGAATATCTATTTTCAGCATGGTATTCACCAGGGCGCTAAATGCACAAATGTAAACAGCTAGACCAGATTGTTCAACTTCAGTGGAAGTGAGAGTGGTTTTTACAAGAGATCGCCATACACTTTCCGGAGCAAATATTAACAACAAAAGGATGTGGTACTCTGCCTTATTCACACATTTCTCCTTAATTTGCAAATACTGTAAAGGAGAATGCAGTATTTGTGTGAGGGCACGCCTGGACCTTCTTTTAAAGATGCAGGGTCCACAAAAACTTGAAGTACATTACTTTATCATTAGGCCCCCCTCCTTGGGGTAATGGATATCCCGTGCAGTGACATCATGAAGAAGGATGAAGGTGGGGTGTAATAAATCAGTAAAAGTAATACAAGACTCAAGGGATTCAAACCCCCCTATCTGTATCTGTGACCTACTTCCTGTGTCCCACAGGTAAAGCGTACTCAGAGTATTTACACTATATGAGTGTTCAAATATTAGTATATAAACTAAAACTGGGTGAGGGATGAAAACTATCTTTAAGTACTGCCTCCCTAGCACATGTTTAAAAAATGAAATGAGGGGTCGCATTCTCATACCCTCCTCATTACCTCAGTGTCAACAGGTTTAGCACTCTGATTCTGGTCCATCAAGGGTCTCACGATTCATCCGATGCGACATGTTAACAGGATGCTTGGTGACAGTATTGTGCAGTAGTTGATGATATGATACGAGTTCACTGTTTGGTGGCAAGGAAACAGTGTAGTTCTTGTGAAGTGCCTCAACTTTAAATGAATTACACTTTCACTGACGTTGAGTGGCTACCACTCCTGTTTAAGGTGCTTGGTCATGGTCAGAACAGTGCAGAGATTCCTAAGGCTGTCTCCTGTGTCTGCACTTGAGACAGCAACTGTTATTTAAACCTACACATAAGCAGATCAAGTTGGTTTTGTACATGATAATAATTTCTGGAACAAAGAAATAAAAAAAAACATCACACATTCTAACTGATCTCCACTGGCAACCCCAGGCAAGAACATGTTCCTAAGTCGGATGCAGAATACATCAAGCCATTCATCATCACTAGCCAGCATAGCTCCAAAAATTAGCCGGCCTACTTAGAAGTACACACCTGATGAAAAGCAAAGCGCAAATTATTAGAAATCTTAAAGAGAGCTAAAACATTTAACCAGGCATTGTCAACAAACTTGAACTGTCTTCTGGAGAAAAGTAGCTTCTTTCTCAACCCTGCTGCTCCAATTATGTATGGCTTGAATACACAGCTATTAAAATAAACTATCTTGAAAAACACAATGGTACTCATCTGAAACTGATCTTCTATACCAACAGGAAATTCTATTCCCTCTCAAGAGCCCCTTTCCCTTGTGTACAACCATTATTCCAGGATAGACACTTCACTGTACAGTGCTGCAGCACCAAGCTAGCCTGGCTGTGCTGACATGATTAGCTAAAAAATTACAGACATTAATGCACACTGGCATAAATACGAGGAACGTTGCAAAGTTCACATTTAAAGAGTGAGGAAAAAAGCGATTGTGTTGTTCTACATTTCACATCCCATTAGTGATCCACCCTGTTGGCGAGACTTAGGTCTTCCTACTCTGTTCATATTTCCTTTAAACAACTGGCAAGTATTAGTCACAATTTAGGTTTACATTTTGTTTTTCAGCTGTTATGTCCCCTTACACTATTGTTAATGCAAAGGCAAAAGGCCACTGCTTCGTTCAGATTGCAAGGTAAAGAAGAGTTGCTATCACACTGTGGTAATGTGGCGAAGAAATGCACGGCTGACTCTGCGATGCATTCCGATGATGAGTTAACACACCTGACGCAAGCGATCCAACGTGAGAATGTTCTCCACTGCCAGCACGCTGCGCAGGTATTTCTCAATATACGCCTCGGCGTCAGCTGATACTACATTGTCTGCATTTGCTGCCATTCTAGCAAGTGCTTCCCTGTCCTCCGCACTCTGGGTGTCCTGCAAAGACAACAGTGGTAAGGAACTTCACATCAAGTCACTAATGTGTTCACAACAGAATGTACTGAGATGCACTGTAAACTTTATGAGCAAGTGTTCTCCAACAAAAGTTTCTCAAGAAATAAACGTCCCCAGGTTCAAAATAATACAGGCAGATGAACAAGTTACTTACCTTTGGTAATACTCTTTCTAGTAGGAAGTCTATCCAGGTGCAGACTTCTCACCTTTTGACTATTCCGCAGATATCAGAATGGATCCAGAAACTTTTCAGAAGTAACTGTGCAGCGGTAGGTGGTGCCATTTCGCTCCAGAAATGACGTACTGAGCCTATATAGGTGCCACTCCTGCTAGCTGACGACAGTTGCTTTCGAGAGTGTCTATGCATCCTTACGCAGAGCCCCAAAAGCAAATTGGTGTGACCAGTGTACAGATTCCTTTACGAGGTAGATTCCAATCACAGAACAAGGAAGATGCAAGGGTCGGTGAGGAATATGTAGCTACAAAGAGTGTCTACCAGAAAGATAGTTTTTAAAGGCAAGTATCTTGTTCTTCTGATAGAGACTTCTGGACACAGAATCCTCACCTTTTAGATACCAAGGCAGTACCTATTTGGAGGGGTTCTATAACCACACTCAAATGAGAACATTCTGCAGGACCGAGCAGGCACAATAACCCTCTTGGTGAACCTGACTGTCCAGAAAATGCTTCTCCAACAGGCAGCTCGTGTAGCTGTGTGTAAATTATAAGCTTTAGCTTGGTTGAAATAATATATCTATACCAAAATTGAAAAAAGTGTACATGAAACGAAAACATACATATTTTCAGAAATCATAGCCTTATGTTTGGAGAAAGGTTGTTGAGTTTCCAAAATATATTTAAAACTGATAATTGAGTGATACGTTATGTAACATTGAGACACTTATTACTAATGTTTCCTTAGTGCCACAGCCTTTGTAGCTGTGGCTGTTATGTATTACCCAGACAGAGGCATCCAAATTGACAAAAACTATTTATATTAGTGCTGGCAACACTGCCTGGTGCACTAAGGTGATCACTGCTGGTAGTCCTGCATATACTGGCCACAAATAGTGGCATGGTTACATCTCTAATATTATTGGTAGCTAGGGATGATTTTCATGTACTTGAAGTAGTTCTTATTACAGAAATGTTTTGAGGCCTCTGGTCCAGAAAATAGTGCTTTTTGAACATATGGAAATCTACACAGCAGCCTGGTAATACCCACAACAGGGACTCTGCATGCCAGTGCAGTGGTAGCAGCTTTGGCCCTCGTAGAATGAGCATGCAGTCCTTCCGGAGACTGCATTTTAGCCAGTTGGTAGGAAATCTTAATGCAGAGCAGGATCCAGTAGATGTCTCTCTTATCTTATCTTTTTTAGCCTACAAAGAGCTGATCATCCTTCTGGTGTTCTTTGGTACGATTTATGCAAAGGCTCAGAGCTCTGTTGGTGTCCAAGTGACAAAGTCTCTCCTCCTCCTAGAGAGGCGAGGCGGAGCACAGAACACATACCCCCAACAGAGTATCCGTAAGGGCCTCATTAAATGGTAAGAGCTCAGTAGATGTCTGCCCGGGGCGAATAATATCCATAATTACATTGGTCTTGACCTCCATGGTGGGGAGCTGGAGGTCTACGGCATCAGCTGCCCTGTGCATAACCATGGTGTAGGAAGCACTCTCCTCAGTGGCGGGGCCGGGAGGTGAGAGGAGACGGGATACAGGGAGGTATCAAGGCCATTAGCCTCTGCAGGTCGTCATACCAATTCCCCTTTTGATACGGGCGGCCAATCATATCAACCGCATCATAATCGCTAGCCAAATCTGTGCTGAACAGGGAACGAATTGTGTGCTGCTGTGAAGAAAGATCAAGTGGAGGAATAGGAGCCTCTATGGGTGCCGGATGAGACTCCCATCAAGGTCGAACCGGTGCAGATTAAACATCAGAGAGGACAAGTGGGGCCTTGTCTTTGGCATTGGTGTTGATGCGACAGGAACTGATGTAGATATGCCACCAGAGGTGGAATCGATTATAGGCTCAGAGGGTTGGGCTGGCGCAGAGGGCACACCCACTGGCAGTAACTCAGATGCACCAGAGGTAGTTGGTAAGGATCAGAAGAGTCAGAGCATGGCCTTGAGGAACTCTTCGATCTGTTTAGGAGTGATGGATGACCCCGTAAACTCGAGTTGTAACAGAACAATTTACAGAATTGGCTCTGTTAGAAATGGGGTTTCTGGTTGGCTAGGGTCTGCGCCTACGCCAAGCAGAATCCACCATACTTGTCAGGGCAGGTAAGTTACACATTAAAGATAACCTGTGCTCACACCCCCTGGTAGCTTGCACAGAGCAGTCAGGCTTATCTTTAGAGGTCATGTGTAAAGAGTTTGCGCAACACACTTTTGTTGTGAATTTATTGTGTCACTGGCATCAGAGACTCCACTCAGCATTATTTAAAAATATAGTGCATTGCACATATATCATAGATCCATGTGACATTATTTATACATACTGTGCGCATTATGCAGATCCTGAAATAATACTATCCTGACAGTGCAAGGACCAGAACACTATACATTATACATCAGAGCATACACTGCAACAGTTTGGTCAGAACAAAACCCATCAGAGGTTGCCACGAGTACCTAAGTCCCAAAATGGCCACCATAAACATATCAGAAAAGGCAAGCCAACATGGGTACAGGGAGCTCTGCGCTCCTGGTGGTATCAGGGCGATTTCCTGTGGTGAAACAAAGCCTGGTGGCGACCGGGGTCTCGGCAAGGATCAGGCAAAGGTAAACTCCCTCACCCCCATGTACTTCTCATCCCACACACTGGATATAACAACAGGGAGATCTCTTAGTAGCAGAGTTAGCACGCCTGTCGTCAGTGACCCCGAGAAAGAGTGCAGCGACAGCAAAACGGTCCTGCACTTCAAGAAAGGGGGCCAAGTGTGGCCTCTTCAGCACTGCGGGCGGCCGGACCGATGTCTGTGTTGTCGGCGCTTCCGTCCTCACTGCATTTATAGGTAAAAGAAGCTTGATGTGGCTGGTGGCCCTGCGGAGTAACTTGGCACGGCTCCGGGGGAGAATCTCCAGCATGGCGATGCTTTCGGCATTGAACACGCAGCGCATCTTTTCAGGGAGGGGGCCGCACAGAAAGGGGGCAGCTGCAGCTCTCTCCCACTGGAATAAACAAAGGTGGCACAGTGAACGCACAGGGCCAATGCAGTATGTAGACGCAGTGTCAGCAATGGCCCAGGCTTCCACAAGGAGTGCGGGCTGACTTCCCTAGTCACCATACACAGGGAAAACAAAGGCTCCTCACAAGCCCAGTGAGAATGGAGCACTCAACCTGTGCCCGTGGTACCAAAGGAGTCCACAAGCGCTCACCATGCACTTACTTTGGGAGGGGAGGAGCACAGATCCACGGCGCTCACCACCACGCGCCAAGGTCACCACCAGGGAGGTAAAGTGGCACCCCCTGGAGAACATGTAGGACTCAAGGGCAAGGCAGGTTGGCACAGCTCGGTAGGGGCAGTTCCTCCCGATAGTCCTTGTGGTGCCTGGGAAGTCCAGAGTCAGGGAACAGGCTAGCAGCAGGGCAACAAGCAGAAAAGCAATCCAGGGATTCCTTTATGCCACACAGCAGCAACAGGTAGCAGGGCAACTACAGAAGAGCAGTCCACATGAGTGCTGTGAGCAGTCCTTCTGGCAAAGGTTCAATCCCAGTTCCAAAAGGGCTCTAAAAATCATGGGGCCAGAGTCCATGTACTTATACTCAAAAATGCCTTTGTTCAAGGGGTATCATCAAAGGAGCCCTTTCAAGTGAAACACAACACCCTTTCAACCCAGCCATGTCTCCAGACATTAGTAGGGGGTACTCAGGCCTATTCACATGTAAGGTGTGAACCACCCTCTCTGTCCCCAGCCTAGGATGACTATCAGTACGCAGATGCCTCTTCTGTCAGACCCAGCCACTCCTTTCTGATGGCAGTCTGGAAAGTAAGAATGCACCAAGTGGAGCTGTCACTCTTCCCCAGACGTGGATTGGAGTGAGGCTGCAGAGCACTAGAGTTATAAGCACAGAGAAATGCCCACTTCCTCAAAGTGGCATTTCTAAAATAGTAATGTAAAATCCACCTACACCATTAAGCAGGATTTCTCACTACCATTCCAAACATGCTCACGTTGCTCCTTACAGATCAGAAATTACCACACAGACATATATAAGGGAATTCCCAATACAACCTTATGAGAAGAGCCACACTCACAGTAGTGAAAAACAAAATACGCTGTTTGTCACTACTAGGACATGTGACACACAAAGTAAACAACGCAGTGGCAGGCCTGAGACAAGTTTGAAAGGCTACTTCTGTGGGTGGCACAATCTGTGCTGCAGGCCCATAAGTAGCATTTAATTTACAGGCTCCTTGTATATGGTATACAACTTTACAAGGGACTTACAGGTAAATTAAATAAGCCACACAGGTGTAAGCCAATTCTACCAAGTTTTAGGGGAGAGAGTACATGCACTTCAGCACTGATTAGCAGGGCTAAAGTGCCCAGACTCCTAAAGCCAACAAAAGAGGGTCAGAAAAATAGGAGAAAGGCAAAAAAGTCTGGGGATAACCCGGCAGAAAGGGCCTTTTTCCAACCGGCTCTGGATGACTTCCAAAGTGAGATGTCTAGTGCCATACTCGTGCTTTCCCAGGAGAGTATGAGGAAGAGGTTGAGCCCCGCTTACATTTCTTGTGTTTTTTTCTTTGACTTACCCAATGATTTGGATTGAGAAAACTGACCCCTGGAACATTTGATGACTTCTTGATCTCAAACTGGACAAATTTTGATTTGGAATGGTCTTGTGGCGGAGTCTTCTGGTGCTTTGTGATGTAGAGTTTCGCCTTGCGGTCTCATAGGTCTTCGAGGTTCATTGACGTGAAGTCACTGCCTGCCATTACAAGCCTTACCGGCTCAATGGGACTCTGAGAGCGATTAAGAATGTAGGTGCAGCTTAGGCAAAACTTTTTTCTTGATCCATTTCCCCTGGGATATGCCCCCGGACCAAAAAGAATAGAGAGTCTGGGAGTCATCTCTGACTCGCACCTAACCTTCCCCTTTCGTCCCTATACGCAAGGTATCTGTTTACAACACCACCTTCCAGAGTAAAGGTAAGTTCAGTTTTTCACATCTACATCTATTTTGGGACAGCAAAAGCAATTTTTGCAAGGTGTAAATGCGTATTCTTGCACTTCTGCGTGCCCGTTTTCCTCCAAAACAACACCAATGTTATCACTGAGAACATACAATGAAGTAGTGAAAGAGTGCCGTCAAGGACATGAAACATGAAAATGAGTTCACAATTTAAAAGCGACAGGGCAAACATTAGTAAAAACAACCCATGAAAAACCTTTATGATTGAATGCTCAAATTAAAAAAAATTCAATTTGTGCTGTAACCATCATGGACCTGCTCAGTGACAAAGAAAGAACAATACAAAATATAATTAAGAGATGAGTGTTGGTACAGCCTCAATGTTCCTCACTTGCTTTTCATGCAATGTGATTTACACTTATTTTCCAAAAAGCCTTGCAGACACTGTAAAAAGTGCACAATCAGGTGCCCGATTGGACCTCTATCTGAATCTGAAAAAGCTAAATTGCATAGAATAACTGCTCTGGCTTGCGGTTCCACCCAGCACATAGAACAAAAGGAAGGCTGTCTACTAAAGCCCCCAATCATGTACCCATGCAGATCAGGTGTCAGCACAGAGGAAGACCGGTAGTATCCAGGGAACTAGGCACTGGCACACCTATATCAAACTCCAATGGCAGAACTGAATCATCTGCACCACTGACCTGTTAAAGCAAGCTTTTCTTTGCCGAGTAACAAGTCACAGTGTCTGATAAATAAGAAAAGTGCAGGCTCGAGAAAAATATAGGACCTGTTCCATCTACAAAAATTAAGAACAACCTATCCCTAGGAAAGCAGCACAGACCAACAGATACAGCATAAAAACAAAAAATACGTTCAGATGCCATACAACTCCAAGCTTACACACAGCTATCAACGCTATTAAGCAGAACTCCATCGCACTTTAATAAAAAACCTTGAAGGAAACTGTTGAATGCTGGGGTAACTGTCTACATTTCCTAGAGTAGTCAAATTCTAAATATACTTTGTACTCTTCACCACAATGTTAACATATGACCATAAAACCAACCTCTGAAAACCACTGAATGAACTTTATACAAATGTACCGGACTCCAACTAAAACTACATTCTATTGCGTTCACAATCTGTTTATCTATAATCAATTATCATCCCTTCATGATTTTTTTCCCTATACATTTTCCTCCTCTTTTGCATCATGGGTCTACTATGTCTTTAGAAGTTGGCTGTCAGCCTGTCTGTTCCCCCTTTCAGCAAACCTTCCTACAAAGTTTTCAGATCCTGTCAGCCAACACGACTCCGCCTCAGAATTTTAATTCAAGGTTGGTAATAAGACACACATTTTAAACTGAAAGCCATGCTACAGCAATTTACCACTTAAGGCTTCAAATGTAGACCCACTCAGAGAACTACTTGATAACCAATATTCATAAAGATCCACAGCCCACACATTTCCTCGGAAGAGATCAATTCCAAGTATGCTCAATAACGCAGCTCCCTGGTGTTCCTCACATGGTCTGGCAAGATCACCACAGAGAGCAAAATAGTAAGATCACATGCTTAACCAATCCTTACCATTCTTAATTTACCATGTTATCTTTGAAAAATAGCCTACTAAAGACAATTGCTCTCTATCATACAAGAGAGTGCTTTTATTACAAAGCAAAGAAGACAGAAACTAGTCTCTCTCTCTGCGAAGTCACCCCTTTTCACCCATTCCCTTGGAATATAGCAGGACTTGATTGCCATGAACATGAACAGTGCTTCCTTACATGTGCAATGGGTAAAGTTCATGCGATACAAAACACACAGAGTATACAAATGGGAGGTTTTTTTTTATTTTCATGATTTGTCTTGTAAAATTAAGCCTGGATAGAAGAAACAAATCCTTAAGGCATAGGGAGAATGGGCTTGGAGGAAGGAGGATGGGTGTTAAGTAGGTCCACAGGTCTATAAATACAATAGAATGCATTGGGCTAAAAGAGGAAGGGAGCACATGGTAATATGTATGGGACACAGGGGAAAATATCTTCAATAAAAATGTTTAAAAAATAAAAATAAAAATAAAAATCTGGAAAGTTTTTTTTTTTTTTTTAAATTAACTTTGATATGGCTTTCAGATTTAGCAATCACATTCCTTCCTACTGTATGTGGCTGTCATATTTACAGTTTTACCTCAGGAATATTGGAGACAATTTCAACAGTAACACCACAGCCTGGAATAGTACTTCGATGGGACATCCTTTTCAAGAAACTCTGAGCAAATCCCTAGACGAAAACATGAAAAAAAAAACAATTTAATAATACAAAATCTTTATGAAGCATAATTGGTTTCACAAAGAGAAACCAGTTACTTACCTGCAACAGGAGTTTATAATTTTGGTGCACTAACTCTCCTACCTCGGGGAGGCGGAAGGAAGAAGTGACTTTAGAAGAGTTTCAAGCTGCAAAACACAGTTACAGATGAGCAACTGGTTATTTTGCAGTATGATCTTCTTCCAGATTCACATTATGCACAATAGTGGTGAGTTTGTAAGAAGCAGGCACATATGTTTTTACTACAGTCTGACCTACAATGTTGCTTGCTTTTTTAACTGTGTGTCCGCATAATAATGCTTTGTAAAGGTGAATGTTGATGTCACTTTTGCACAAACGTATTGTTTATGGAAATATTACCAATGAAAGATAATTGTTCTCCCTTACTCTCTGAGCAATGCCTCCATGGTTCAGTTCAACCCCCAGCATCCTATTTCAAGAGTGAGTCACTTGTACAGCCTGAGCTATCCAGCTCGCCTTGCCCTTTTGGCTAAAGCTGCTCCTATGATTTGTGGACCATATGTGACATAAAACTGGCATGTGATCCTAATTTGCATTGTATCCTGAATATAATAATCACTTTTTTCTGCTGAGGTTTTTTGGAATATTAACCAATTTTTTATGAAAAGGAGTAACTGTTAGGAATGACTCTTGGACATGCCCCCTAAAGCACCTTATCTTTATGTATTGTCAAGTAGGAGTTTTCTACCAGCAATGCTTGGAGTTCACCAACTCCCCTTAAGGATGTAATGGGAAACAGAAACTACATAAGAGTAAGTTTGTTAAATATTTGATGTTATCTTATGGACTGGTACAAAAGGTGGCTTAATCAAACCAGAGATAACCACTTCAATTCTTTCTGTACTCCGGTCATTGCACCCACTAGATACGCCTATTCCCCGCTCACTTGTGACCACTTACTATTTAACCAATTCTGAATGGGTGTTGTGCAGTCTGCACTGACAATCAAAGGAATAAATAATGCCATTATACTATTATACCAAGTAGTTTAATTGCTATTCTCACTTTCAGAGATGTCTGGAAAAGCAGAGTTTAGTCGTGCAGTACTAATACTCTCTTTGGTGTCGGACAAGTTATTGATAACTCAAGTGTTCAGAGTTGGATCTAAAATGGTCTTCTCCCTTTGGGGTGTTGGGTGTGATTTTTTTTATTTATATGGACTGTGAACTCCAAAAAGTAATGTAAGTTGATAATCCTCTAAATGTTGTTTTTTATATCTTTTTTTTGTTATTTTCAATTGAAAAAGTGTCATCATATATTCACATTAGGCTTTCACCAGAGACAAGCACATAGATCATATTTTTACCTGGTCTTATAACTACCTCATGCCATGGCATGACAACACCAATGCAGGGTCTTGGAGTATTCTGCATTCCCCCTTTCCTTCTTAAATCATAATGTTCCTTGAGATGTTTCCATGATTGTCTCATTTTCTAACACTTTTTAGGGCATCTTCTTTCCTCGCAGATTTGTTTACTTTAGTAGGGCCATCACCTCCATACATTTAGCAGTAACAACTTCGCTTCTCCATTTGTGAGCCGACGACTCGCCCCAGATATTCCTGCGCCCCCTCCCAGAAATGCTTCAACCGGGGACAAGACCTGAACTGGCTGCGTAAAGGTGCCCTTTTGGTTGTATCCTCTTGTGCATCGGTGTCAGTCTTCTGCTTTATCAGTAATGTTCCTCTTGCATAGTATGATCTATATAGGATCTAGAGCCGTGCAAGACTGAATCCCACTCTTATTGTCACTTCCATTGGGGCTCTAAGGGCTTCTTCTCATTCTTCATAATTCCAGTTTACCTAGATCTCTTGAGTGAGGGGCTCTGCTGGGGAGCACAACTTTTTCTCACTAGAGTTATCTAAGCCATCAGTATTCTGTAGATCTTCTTACAGATGTACGTACAGACAGGCACCAGTTTAATGAGGGGAACAAATTGTCCACCTCCTCATCATGATCATCTTTGAGAAGAATATTTTGAAACCACTGAACGGGGTGACAATCCGATCAGAATAAGGTTACCAATCTGTGACAGTTCTTGTGTCGAAAGAGAGACTGTGGGTATCCAAAGCGAGAGGCACTGCTTTGGTAATTTCACAAGGAGACATAGGTCCTTCATGGGCCGACAACTTCTCTGGACTGATACAGAGTCTGATTTGGTGCTGGCATCGTGGGACTCGGGGCTAGACCCCGGGAAAGAAAACCAACCATGTCCACGGTGTAGGGTAGAAGATGAGGGCTGGCATAGGTAGAGAACCGGGTGGAGGCACTACAGTGTCAGTCAGTGCCAGACCAAATGAGGTCCCTTGATGATCTGTGGGGCCCAAAGGTGCACCACTTTAGAGGGAGCCAGCATCGGCCTGAAATATTGCTGCCCGGTCTTCCCTAAAGCCTCTATTTTCTGTGTGGTCAACAACAGCCTGGGGAATTCAGGGTGACACAGCCTGACCTGGAACATGCTGAGATCCAGACAACGGCAGGGGAGTCGGGCCCTTGGAGTGCCGTCCATGCAACCTGCCCCTGGAGAAGGAGCGGCGAGACAGGGGACTAGTCCCGCTTTTGACTTCTGCGCTTGAGGTGCAACTTGACCTTCAACTTTTTCTTCGACTTCCTGAAAAACTGGGACCTGGAAAGGCTCTGAGACCTGGACTGGGAGCAAGCCTGCAACTTGCAGGGGGAATGGGTCTTCTGCTTGGGGCATGACCTACCTTGCTTTGTGTTTTGCAATGTACAGCTTTGCTCTGTGCTCCCTGACCAGATGTGGGTGCATTAGGGACCATTTGTTGCATGACTTTGCGTCATGTTCAGAACCGAGACACCACAAGTAGATATTGGGTGGATCTGTGACTGACTTTTGTTTCCAGCAGTCGCTTCATGGCTTAAAGTCTGTGGTTTTTGGAGGTGACAAATCACACTGTTTATTAGGTAAATTTGGCACCTGGGAAAACTAGCAACGTTGATTGCTAAGACAAATGAAACTGTGGTAATAGGGTGGCACCGATATCCCGCTGTGCGCCGTCACTTCCAGAAGCAAAAAACAAAGTTGCCACAGAGCACCAGTGGTGCCCCAAAGCTGAAGCGCAGGAGTGATTGCTATGAAAAGTTTTATATCCAGTGTGGAACCTTGTGGTTAAAAGTATCCATTAGAATTACGCTTTTACGTCTGATCTGAATGCAAACTTTACCCCAACAAGTCTGTATATATGTCAAAATACTGTATTTTAATGACAATCTAGTTGCCTTCTATGGGAATGCTATACCCACTACAATAGTCTCACCTACTTCCAAAAGCCTACATATTACTCATGCTACCATGTTGCAGTAAATAGAGTAACTTGGCACTCTCAAAGCTCTGGCAACAGGAAAGCTACTGCATTTGGTACGGCTACAGAGGTCTTCACATTGCATAATTACGTGGTTATAGCTCCCATCTAGCACATTATTTAGTAGGAATTTACTCCAACGAGGCTGTACAAATCAATAGAGTACACTGTTCCTGTGTAGAACAGTGTGCTCTATTGATTTGTACTAGATCTAAGGAGGCTGTACCCTGGACCATTCTAATCTCCCTGTTCCTCTGATGGTTTGATATATAAAACAAAGCACTAATTACAAGTCCGTAACTGAGAGTGTGCTCAGGGGTCTACGGTCTTCCTGATTTATAAAAAACCTCCTGTGGTGCCCAGTATGTTAACTACTGATATTTAATCTAGAATAGGTGGCATGAAGTCGAGCTGGCAGACAATCTCCTCTGTATACACAGATCTATTGCTCAGGAATGATGAACACTTTGGAAACAATTACACACAGGGGCGAATTCCGGCATATCTACGAAGGGCATGCCTCTAACCAAGCATAACAAAGCAGTGGAATGCATGTCGCTGTCTAGCTCAATATGGAAAATGTCACTTACCCAGTGTACATCTGTTCGTGGCATTAGTCGCTGCAGATTCACATGCTGTGCACAGTCCGCCATCTGGTGTTGGGCTCGGAGTGTTACAAGTTGTTTTTCTTCGAAGAAGTCTTTTCGAGTCACGAGACCGAGGGACTCCTCCCCTTTCGGTTCCATTGCGCATGGGCGTCGACTCCATCTTAGATTGTTTTCCCCGCAGAGGGTGATGTAGGAGTTGTGTATGCTAGTAATAGTGCCCATGCAATGGAATGAATACGTATGTACAAAATGAAGGTTAAAGTAATATATTTACAAATGTACAAATGTTGAAGATCTACTTCTAAACGGCTACAGGCTCCCGGGGAGGCGGGTGGGCGCATGTGAATCTGCAGCGACTAATGCCACGAACAGATGTACACTGGGTAAGTGGCATTTTCCGTTCGATGGCATGTGTAGCTGCAGATACACATGCTGTGCATAGACTAGTAAGCAGTTATCTCCCCAAAAGCGGTGGTTCAGCCTGTAGGAGTTGAAGTAGTTTGAAATAATCTTCTTAGTACAGCTTGACCTACTGTGGCTTGTTGTGCAGATAACACATCTACACAGTAGTGCTTAGTAAATGTATGAGGCGTAGACCATGTTGCTGCCTTACATATTTCGTTCATTGGAATATTTCCTAGAAAGGCCATAGTAGCACCTTTCTTTCTGGTTGAGTGTGCCTTTGGTGTAATAGGCAGTTCTCTTTTAGCTTTAAGATAGCAGGTTTGGATGCACCTAACTATCCATCTGGCGATACCTTGTTTTGAAATTGGATTTCCTGTATGAGGTTTTTGAAAGGCAATAAATAGTTGTTTTGTCTTTCTAATTAGTTTTGTTCTGTCAATGTAGTACATTAGTGCTCTTTTGATGTCTAATGTATGTAGTGCTCTTTCAGCTACGGAATCTGGCTGTGGGAAGAACACTGGTAATTCTACTGTTTGATTTAAGTGGAACGGTGAGACAACCTTTGGTAAGAATTTTGGATTTGTTCTTAGAACTATCTTATTTTTATGTATTTGAATAAATGGTTCTTGTATGGTAAATGCCTGAATCTCACTCACTCTTCTTAGAGATGTGATGGCAATGAGAAATGCAACTTTCCACGTTAAGTATTGCATTTCACAAGAATGCATGGGCTCGAAAGGTGGACCCATGAGTCTTGTTAAGACAATGTTGAGGTTCCATGAAGGAACAGGTGGTGTCCTTGGTGGTATAATTCTCTTTAGGCCTTCCATAAACGCTTTAATGACTGGTATTCTGAATAGTGAAGTTGAGTGAGTAATCTGCAGGTAAGCAGATATTGCGGTGAGATGTATCTTTATGGAAGAAAAAGCTAGATTTGATTTTTGCAAATGTAGTAAATATCCTACTACATCTTTTGGAGATGCGTGTAATGGTTGAATTTGATTGTTATGGCAGTAAAAAACAAATCTTTTCCATTTATTTGCATAGCAGTGTCTAGTGGAAGGTCTTCTTGCTTGTTTTATGACCTCCATACATTCCTGTGTGAGGTCTAAGTGTCCGAATTCTAGGATTTCAGGAGCCAAATTGCTAGATTCAGCGATGCTGGGTTTGGATGCCTGATCTGTTGTTTGTGTTGTGTTAACAGATCTGGTCTGTTGGGTAGCTTGACATGAGGTACTACTGACAGGTCTAGTAGGGTTGTGTACCAAGGTTGCCTTGCCCATGTTGGTGCTATTAGTATGAGTTTGAGTTTGTTTTGACTCAATCTGTTTACTAGATATGGAAGGAGAGGGAGAGGGGGAAAAGCGTACGCAAATATCCCTGACCAGTTCATCCATAGAGCATTGCCTTGGGATTGCTGGTGTGGGTACCTGGATGCGAAGTTTTGGCATTTTGAGTTTTCTTTTGTTGCAAATAGGTCTATTTGGGGTGTTCCCCAAATTTGAAAGTAAGTGTTCAGTATTTGGGGGTGAATTTCCCATTCGTGGATTTGTTGATGATCCCGAGAGAGATTGTCTGCTAGCTGGTTTTGGATCCCTGGAATAAATTGTGCTATTAGGCGAATGTGGTTGTGAATCGCCCAATGCCATATTTTTTGTGTTAAGAGACACAACTGTGTTGAGTGTGTCCCCCCCTGTTTGTTTAAATAATACATTGTGGTCATGTTGTCTGTTTTGACAAGAATGTATTTGTGGGTTATCATGGGCTGAAATGCTTTTAGCGCTAGAAATACTGCTAACAGTTCTAGGTGATTTATGTGAAACTGCCTTTGATGTATGTCCCATTGTCCTTGGATGCTGTGTTGATTGAGGTGTGCTCCCCACCCTGTCATGGAAGCATCTGTTGTTATGACGTATTGTGGCACTGGGTCTTGGAAAGGCCGCCCTTTGTTTAAATTTGTACTGTTCCACCATAGAAGCGAGATGTATGTTTGGCGGTCTATCAACACCAGATCTAGAAGTTGACCCTGTGCATGTGACCATTGTGATGCTAGGGACTGTTGTAAGGGCCGCATGTGTAACCTTGCGTTTGGGACAATGGCTATGCATGAAGACATCATGCCTAGGAGTTTTAATACCATTTTTGCTTGTATCTTTTGTGTTGGATACATGGCCTGTATTACCTTGTGAAATGTTTGAACCCTTTGTGGACTTGGAGTGGCTATCCCTTCTGTTGTGTTGATTGTCGCTCCCAAGTATTGCTGTGTTTGGCACGGCAAAAGGTGTGACTTTGCATAGTTGATGGAGAAACCCAGCTTGTGAAGGGTCTGTATGACATACTTTGTGTGATATGAACACTTTGTTAGCGTGTTTGTTTTGATTAACCAGTCGTCTAAGTAAGGGAACACGTGTATTTGCTGCCTTCTGATATGTGCAGCTACTACTGCTAGGCATTTTGTAAAGACTCTTGGCGCGGTTGTTATTCCGAATGGCAACACTTTGAATTGGTAATGTATTCCTTTGAATACGAACCTTAGGTATTTCCTGTGGGAAGGATGTATCGGTATATGGAAATACGCATCTTTTAGGTCTAATGTTGTCATGTAGTCTTGCTGTTTGAGCAGTGGGATTACGTCTTGTAATGTGACCATGTGAAAGTGGTCTGATTTGATGTAGGTATTTAGTGTTCTGAGATCTAGTATTGGTCTCAGAGTTTTGTCCTTTTTTGGTATTAGAAAGTACAGTGAGTAAACTCCTGTGTTTTTCTGTAGACTTGGTACTAATTCTATTGCGTCCTTTTGCAGTAATGCTTGAACTTCTAGTCCTAGAAGATCTATATGCTGTTTTGACATATTGTGTGTTTTCGGTGGGACGTTTGGAGGGAATTGGAGAAATTCTATGCAATAACCATGTTGGATAATTGCTAAGACCCAAGTGTCTGTTGTTATTTCCTCCCAAGATTTGTAGAACTGGCTTAGTCTTCCCCCCACTGGTGTTGTGTGAAGGGGTTGTGTGACTTGTGAGTCACTGTTTATTTTGAGGGGTTTTGGGACCTTGAAATTTTCCCCGATTTCTTGGGAATTGGCCTCCTCTGTATTGTCCCCGAAAACCTCCCCTTTGATATTGTCCCTGGTAGGTAGGTGGTCTTGCTTGTGAGGTGTTGGTTTCTGTGGGTTGACCTCGAAACCCTCCCCTAAAAGGTGTCTTCCGAAATGTGCCTATGCTCTGCGGGGAGTACAGTGCGCCCATGGCTTTGGCTGTATCGGTGTCCTTTTTTAGTTTTTCAATGGCAGTGTCCACCTCCGGCCCAAACAATTGATGTTCATTAAACGGCATATTGAGCACAGCCTGTTGTATTTCTGGTTTGAACCCAGATGTGCGCAGCCATGCGTGCCTCCTTATTGTGACTGCAGTGTTTATTGTCCTTGCAGCTGTATCCGCTGCATCCATGGAAGACCGTATCTGATTGTTCGAGATACTTTGTCCCTCTTCCACCACCTGTTGCTCTCTTTTTTGGAACTCTTTGGGTAGGTGTTCGATGAAATGTTGCATTTCATCCCAATGAGCCCTGTCGTATCTCGCCAAGAGTGCTTGCGAGTTGGCGATACGCCACTGATTTGCTGCTTGTGCTGCAACCCTTTTTCCCGCTGCATCAAATTTGCGGCTCTCCTTGTCCGGAGGTGGTGCGTCGCCTGATGTATGCGAGTTGGCTCTCTTACGAGCTGCCCCCACAACTACTGAGTCCGGTGTCAGTTGTGTTGTAATAAATATAGGGTCTGTGGGAGGTGCCTTATATTTTTTCTCCACCCTTGGAGTTATGGCTCTGCCTTTAACTGGCTCCTGAAATATTTGTTTCGAGTGCCTTAGCATTCCTGGGAGCATGGGAAGGCTTTGATAATGGCTATGGGTGGAGGACAGAGTGTTAAAGAGGAAGTCATCCTCAATAGGTTCTGAATGTAGTGATACATTGTGGAATTCGGCTGCCCTAGCGACCACCTGTGCATATGATGTACTGTCCTCAGGTGGAGACGGTTTAGTTGGGTACGACTCTGGGCTATTGTCCGATACTGGAGCGTCGTAGAGGTCCCATGCATCTGGATCATCCTGGCTCATTGTGGTATGAGCTGGTGAGTGTGCGCCGGTGATGCATGAGTTGATGGTGGTGGAGAAGGTGGTGGAGTTACTTTCTTTACCACCTTTGCTTGTGGTTGCTTGTCTCCTTGTTGGAAGGCAAGTTTCCTTTTCATCTGGATTGGGGGAAGAGTGCTGATCCTCCCTGTATCTTTTTGAATAAAGAGCCGTTTTTGCGTGTGATCTGGCTCTATTGTTTGTAATTCCTCTTCAAATCTGTGTTTTTTCATTTGAGAGGACAGTCCTTGTTCCTCTGAGTAGGAACTAAATCTCGGTTCGGATGCCGGATGTTTCGGCACCGAAACCTTTTCTACAGATTTTTTCGGCTCCGACAAAATCTTTTTTCTTTTCTGCGTCGTGCCTTCTCGGTGCCGACCAACCTCGGTGCCGCTGTCTCGGTGCCGAATGTTTTCTGCGCCACTCTCTCGGGCCCGAGATTGCTGCGTGCCTGTATCTCGACCGGAGTCGGATGACTTCGACACCAGCTCGCCCTTTTTCGGTGCCGATGGACGGTCACCTACTTTTCGGGTTAAGCCATGGCCTGTTGGCGGTGGCGTCCCCTGGGCTTTGTCAGTCTTTTCGTGAGCTTTTTGTTTCGACGTCTTACTCACGGTTGACGTTTCTTCGGCGTCGAGTTCTTCGGAATCCGACTCGTGGATGGAGAACGCTTCCTCTTCGTCCTCGAACCATTGTTGTCCTGTCGGCGTGGACGCCATTTGCAATCTCCTGGCTCTTCGGTCTCTGAGCGTCTTCCTCGACCGAAACGCTCGACAGGCTTCACACGTATCCTCCTTGTGCTCGGGGGACAGGCACAAGTTACAGACCAGATGCTGATCCGTATACGGATATTTATTATGGCATTTAGGACAGAAGCGGAACGGGGTCCGTTCCATCAGTCTTGAAGTCGCACGCGGTCGGGCCGACCAGGCCCCGACGGGGGATCGAAATTACCCCGAAGGGCCACCGGAGCTCTTCAAGATTCGGTGTCGATTTGTTCTAACTAACCCGATACCGAACGAAACAATACTGACGATTTTTTCCGAGATTCTAACTAACTTTCCGACCCGAAACACGGAGCGAAAAGGAACACGTCCGAACCCGATGGTGGAAAAAAAACAATCTAAGATGGAGTCGACGCCCATGCGCAATGGAACCGAAAGGGGAGGAGTCCCTCGGTCTCGTGACTCAAAAAGACTTCTTCGAAGAAAAACAACTTGTAACACTCCGAGCCCAACACCAGACGGCGGACTGTGCACAGCATGTGTATCTGCAGCTACACATGCCACCGAACATATATATATAAACTTCCAAATGAACAACAAGAAAACAAACACAACAAAGTATTTATTTCATTTAAAGGAGCATAGGGGAGTGAGAAATCTGCAAATAAAGAAGTCTGACTGAAACACGTTTGATCTCTTGGGGGTTAAGGCTGTACATACCTGTCTGCCATAGACACTGACACAAATGCGCTTGCGGAGTACTAACTGCATTTCAGCTGGATGGCTGAGCTGCACGGTCACACGCACAATCAAAAACACTCTTTCATCTGCTGCAGTTCCTTTGCTGAGCTGAACACAGTTGTGAACCGTACAGTCCCAAGAGGCTTCTGCTTTCACCTGTAAAGAAAAAACATTTTGTTAAAAGATTTGCTGGTACGGACATACTTCAAACCTTTACACCCTCAGATATGTGTCTCTATTACTCTAAGCACTCAGCTTGAACTTTACTTTCTCCACAAGAGGTAGGTACTCACTGATAATTTCTTTGACTGTGAAACATAAATTCAGGAGTTTGTTTGCTATCACTAACTCCCCCCCTTTGCCCGGTTAGCCATGTTACATTTTTGGTAAGCTTCTCAAACCTTCGGTGCACCAGTTTATGGTAAATGCAGGGTAGGGATTATTACCCATATGCTTCTTCTTCCTTCAGTTGCCCTCACATTTAATAGTAACAGTACAACACTGTGCCCATTATCAGTCACCGTTGAACATGCTTACCACAGGTTTCCAAGAAACTTTAATGGTTAAATGCAATACAATGGTTCATCTTTGCAGACAAATATTAACTTATATCACTTCTGAAAACATCATTTGGGTTAAATAGCATGTATGATAATTTTTACTATCTCTACGACTTTGATAAAATGACACTAGGAACAACCGCTGTTTACAACAATCAGAATCGAGTCCTGTTGGTGCTCAATGATTAATCACAATTACTTGGAATAAGGCAGTGGTTCCCAACCCGTGGTCCAGGGATCCCTGGGGGTCCGGGAAGCCTTCTCAGGGGGTCAGCGACTACTTAGAAATGTAAACAATATTAACATATTAGGTTCCCAGCTTTCAGTAAGGACTTAGTGGGGGAGGGGCGGGTCCTCAGATTCGTACAATTATTCCGTGGGGGTCCCCAGGGTCCACTAATGATAAAGTGGGGGTCCACAGAGGTCAAAAGGTTGGGAACCACTGGAATAAGGGATGTATATTGATTCCAATATGACACTCAAGAACTCAGGAAACTATTTACCACTTTAAATGGGCTATTACCTAAAGAACTCACATCACAATAGGACCGATTAAGCAAGCCAAGGTTTTCTAGCCACAGTATTTTGCCTTACCAATGGTCCACAACCTTAGCCAATGCAATGCAATACGTTATGTGTTATCGTAGTAAGAGATACTAACCTCACTCTCATGATGTTTAGCTATCTGCAGTTCATAAAACTCCTCCTCATCTTCAGCGGTGAGAGTAGCGTCCCATCCGCCAGCTTCTGGCTCATCAAGGGCATCCTGGGAGCTAAAATCATCCGCTAGCACAAAGAAGAAAGTAGTTAAATTAAAAGAAATGAACCATGCTTCTGTCAGCACCTGAACAAAAAGACTCTTCCCGACAGTGTAATGTAGAAGGTCACAAGACTGACACTTCTGCTGTACTTGTCATTACTTTATGCAGATCAGATCCTTCTTTGGAAGGCCTCTACAGAAGACAGTGAAGGTGAAGCAGAAACCCAGAGCTTCTCAAACTGGGTTGCACCTTGCAGAACATCAACTATGTGATAAAATCTTTAAAACTTGTCAAACTCCTTGAAGATTTCTCATTCTTCATATCACTTCCAGGCAGCTTTCGTAATGATACTCCGGACAAGTGTTAGTAACCTTATCACCCATACTAACCCTCTGGCGTCTATGGCATCAATGGTGTGATCCATAAGCCTCTCATTATTTGTATCAAACTCTTGCTCTAGCCTAACACACAGTTAAGCAGTATATATTCAGAAGAGCAAACAGAAATGTCCAGAATATCAGAGGGTTGAAATCATTAATTCGATGAGTGCTTTATCTGAAATACATTTGTTTCCTGATTTGTAGGATGGATTCAAGCAAGTCAAACATGACAGATAAGCCTCATAAATCAATATAAATTCTGAAAACAAATGTGCTACAATGACAAATTTAAAGCAAAAATGTGGGTTTAGAAGACTCCATATTGTAATACCAATGGTGTATTAGGGTTCGTTGCAGACAGCTTTAGGTGTCTGTAAGACACCAGGTCTTGTACACTTTAAAAAGTACCAATACAAATAGATACAGATGGAAAGTGAGCTTCGGGTTAACCCAGTTCAGCTGTGGGACTTTAATGTATTTTTCATGGTTTGTCATTACTTGGAGGAACTGTACATCATGGAAGGTTACTCTGTCCCATTACTGTTCCCATCAGGTTTTGGTGAAGGGGTAAGGGAACTAGTCCTGCACCTAGTCTCTTGTTCCAACATCTCACTTTTGTCACTCCACACTTTAAAGTCAGCCCCTCCTGACCCTGTTGCGGCTTTTATTTTCCTTTTTTTGCACCATCGGCCAGATATTCCCTTGTTCTATCAGCACTTTCACTTTTCATTCTATTCACTGCGATGTTTCACATTCTTTGCCTCCGTCCACCCCGTTGTGTTACATCGACAATCTCTGTCCAAACAACACTCACCCCCATTATAGCCGTCTCAATCTCTCCTCACGGCCAATGAGATGTTCTGGATAGTGAACAGAGGTTGTTTTTCGTACATTCAAGTGATTGATAATACCTATCAATATTAGGGTGACTACTCAAGCATATATGTGAGGTGCACTTGGAGCAACGATGACTATCAACTATAACATAGTACTTTGATATTTAAAACCTAGAATGAAAGTGTACATGTTGCAGTCACACTCTCGCTATAATTTGACATGCTAAAAACAAAAGAACAGTAATACTTTTCTGCTATTTTTTCTTTCCACTTTCAGCAAAAAGAGCCATTTTCAACAACATCTGCTCCTTTCCCAATTTTCTGACATCCTGAGATTGAGAGGGCAGTGAGGGAATAGTCTACGGGACTGGTGCCTGCAACAGAAAGGGTTTGTGTCTGAGGCAAGGGGCCTCTAGGAGTGGTCTGAAGACCGGCAGCCTGTAATAGTAAAGTGCTGATTGAAGCTTTTCAAAGCTCTGAGAGCACGTGAATACCACCTTTAGCTGATGGTTGCGCTATGTGCGCTTCTGCTTATTTCAATCTCATATCTGTGAAGACTAAGAACGTAGTAATTAGTTAAGACTGAGCACCACATATTAACAAACGTTTCCAAATCCTATACATCAGGCTTGCAATTTAAATTGCAAGCCAGACCAACTCACTTTTCTAATGATTTTTTTAATACGCCAGATCAATTTGCTTTGTCAATGCTTGTTTCTTTTAGAAGTTGTGAACTACAGCACTGGAATATGGGCAAAGGACTTTGTGGGAGCTATAATAACCCATTCACGGAATATGCTGAGAACTATGAATCCCTAATACAGCTGACCTCACTTCCTGGTTTGTCTGTTGATCTCTGCACATGCACACTTGTAATCTTGTTGTTATTATGAATGATCCCTGGAGGCCAGTGCTTAATCTGAGCCGGTGGTTTCAGGTGCTCAGCACCGGAACTTAATTCTCAACACTTATAACAGTCCATGACATGGTGGCACTGTGTCTGATGTTTAGACGGGCACAACAAAAGCAAGTTTAATATTTCAATATATACTAAAATGAATAATACTTACCACCCAGGCCATTCTTACAGCTTTGGTTGGCCCGGACTAGTCTGAATTGTCACATTTGTATTAGTGCGATGGTTAGCTGTTGTGTTGGTTCTGACATTGGCAGAGTTGGCAGGGGCAATGAGTGAGGCAAGCTGTAATAGCTTCCTAAGAAGGGCACTGGCACTTTCTTTTGTAAAATGTATTATTATTCTTTTACAAATCAAGCACTGCTGGGGGTACCTACTGCTTTATCACTTCTGTCTAGTTTTCGATGATCATGTCTTCTATTAATGATTAAATATGATACCAAACTCATCAAGGCTAGCTGATGTTTCGCTATCTCATAAGGGTGTCACAATAATTACAAAGCTGATTAAAATATTGACAATCTATATAAACTGCATGTATTCATTTGTTTGCTACATATATAATGAACAAGTTACTGAATGAGTCCAAAGTGAACCACTGTTTTTTAAGATGCATTGTGCCTTTGCTTTATTGTTGATGTAATTTCCTCACTGGAGAGGCAAGGCCCCTGACGTCTGGTTGCATCCCTGATCTGTTTTAACAACTTCAATGAATGGGCAGCTTTTCTGGAAAGAGTCTTTAGCTGCTGAGACACATCTATTAGCATGTTTTGAATGTTGCTGGAGAACTGTTTTGATGAGATCCAACAGAATCTGTGTAGCGCTACCCAACATCACGAGCACAGTTCTACTTTGGCTGCATTTTCTCCACTGTAAAAAGTGGATCTGAGGAAGGAGAGGGGTGGCCGCTGTTTGGTGCTCTTTCTGTCCTTCCCATCAAATGCATGATGAAAAGGCAGGGTGCTGCTTTTGAATGATTTCTTCCTCACTCTTGAGAGATTTCTTGAGGACAATCTGCACTTGGACTCAGAGCCAGAGTATCTGTGTGAGGCCATGAAGAGTTTTGCATGGATTTCCGGGACGGGTTTGGGAGCACTGTTTGCATTACCTTGTAACTTATATGCACTAACACCACTGCCATCTCCTCACATGAGTCTGTGGAGGACATTTCACAGCATTTTCGGGTGCAAGGTTAGAACCCACATGACTTTGAAAGTGACATTTCATGAAATGCTTGGTGAAATACATAGAAGCAAAATGAAATAACCAACAGAAAGACTATCAACAACACCATACCCCAGCAAACTATCATCAAATACATCAAGTAATGAACCACATGCCAACTCCTGGGATACCCTGCCTATCTACGCCCACCAGCCGCATTCACGCACATTTCACTTTATGTTTCTAAAAGGGCTCCAACACCCTAGCTAGTTGATAAGGGCTATAAATGACAAACCCCTTATATTCAATTACTTTTAATTTTCATACAAAGTGAAGGCAAATATAATATTTCAAAATGGGCTCTTCTGCAAAACTAAACTCTTTTCACTGTACTGAACTTCACGATGTAAAATATAGAAAGGAAACAACTAAAAAGGAACTGTAGAAACACCCCACTTAACATGATACTTTGGTAAATGGCGGAGTCCCTGACTAAAAAGAGATCCACTACCCCGTTAGTTCTAAATAGTTTTAGAACCAAAAGTGAAAAATGATTAGCAGACACAAAGATGATCAAAACTAAGGTATGTTGCAATATGAAATAAGCAATGTAGATAAAATGCAATTTTATGAATCAATAGTATCCCATTGAGAAGGACATTTTCATAGGCAACAGTTTGAAGAACCAGACAGGTCAATAAAAATCAGAAATTCATCATTGTATAGGTTGGTTTAGCTTTTTTTTTTAACCAAGACAATACCTTTAAATCAATTGTTGTCAGGGGATCTGAATACAGAGATTCCATTCCTAAACAACTGAAAAGGGATGAACACCAATCTGAGGGGGTCCATTTGCATTAACTACAGACGTGACCCCTTTCCACTCACTTGCCATCAGTTATCACCAAACTGACTACTTGCAGTAAATAAAACTATGAAAACATTACTCCAGCAGCAGCCATGGCTCAAGATGTAAAGACTAACCTCAGTGTTGGCTGGATAGCTATGAAAACTGATGAAGTGCATGGTGATATTCGAAAGTAAAGTAGGGCTAACCAGTGAACACAATTCTAATTTTTTTCTTTTACAAAAAAAGAACATAGAATATGAAAATGTATCAATAACCAAAACACAAATGTCTATTTTTATTTAGTCTTCCACTATCCATCCATCTCAAAATATTCAGTAATATAGCTTTCAAGATTATAAATACCTACTCTATAAGGATGCCTAATGCTTAGAAATAACCTACCGTTTAGATCTAAGAAAGTAACTGGTATATGGGTTTCCATTCCAGGTACCGGAGTCCTAAAACATGTGAAATGAAAGCAGTGATTAGGAAATATATTTAATTACAAGGTATACTAAAACACATTCACTTTACTATGTAACTCTTGTAATTCAATCATGGCCAAAACATTTGTGAATGGTCTCAATGGCACTCAATTTGCACCCTGCATTGTCTCTTACACATTTAACAATAACTTTTTATTTAGCATTTGTAAGAAATTGGGTTTTGATTGAAGGGGGTGTAAATCCTTCTCAACCAACAACCCACAACATGTGTCAGGGTGAACCATAAAAGTCACCAAATTAACCCGTGCTTAACTCTCTGGAAGCTTGGCACAAAGCAGTCCGGTTTAACTTATAGGCACTGTGTTGCAGTATTTATGCAGCACACAAACAGTACCAGTACAATTTAGACAACTAGAGGAAACATTAATAAATAAAATAAGACCACAATGACAAAACTCCTATCAGTAGAACCAGAGATATGCAGTTTTAAAGGTTGAAGTAAAAATAGCGCCAAGAAGCACTAGCTGTGGTATCTGGTCATTCTAGACCAACACAAAGTCACTTGTTCAGGCCAACAACAATGAACTGCAGGCCGGATACAAGGACTAGGTGAGTCCCACTGAAAAAGCTACCTTCTCAAAGTTTGGTGCGCAGAGTTCAAAACTACAGGATTTCACAGGAGGAGCTTAACTGATGCAAACCAAGGGTCCATGACATCAGGAGGCACCTCATGGGGCTCAGGAACTCACTCCAGTAGAGGCCAGCAGTGCTCAAGCAGGTCCAGTTGCAGGTCGAGGCAGGGCCATGTGCTGGAGGTCAGCTTGGCAGTTGCAGGGAGGTCTTTGGATCTTGTTGTTTCTCTGTAGCTCAGAACAGGTCAGCCAACTGACCCTTAGAGTCACTCTGGTAGTCTTGGTTCAAGAAAATAGTCCTCTCTCCTTCAAGCAGCAAAGCAGGTCTCAAGATGCAGGACAGTCCTCTGAAGAACAAGGCAGGCCTCAAGCAGCAGAGCAGTCCACTGAAAAATAAGGCAGCCCTTCTGAAATCTTCCACAGGTCCAGGAGAGTACTAAAGAGTTGGCCTGAGGGTCCACTATTTATACCTGGTACCAGCTTTGAAGTGGAATAAACTTCAGGAGCGTCCCCGCCCCCCCTCACCCCTCAGCTCCCCAGCTCCAACAGATGGTTCTGAGATTTCCTTCCACCCTGCTCAGGTCCCAAGATGTCTAGGATGACAAACACCTAGTGTCAAGTTCTTTGTGACTGTACTGAGGCAGCTCCTTTGAAATCTAAGTGGGGCAGGAAACAGCTCTGCCTCACCACTTCTGGTGGAATGGCCCTCTCCCAGCTACACCCAGGACCTACTATTCATCGTCTGGGACAAATTAGTATTCTTGAAGCAATTGCAATTAACAGGCCCAGGTAGCTGGAAAATCCTAGGAGGCCTTGTATAGAGCAGGAAAATGCCAACTCTGTAAAAGTGACATTTCCAATATTTTAATCTAAAATCCGACTTTACCAATAAAGAGGATTTTAATTAAAGTTCATTTGAGTTGAAACATGACGTTTCTACCTGCCCCCAATCAAATATTAGCACTTATTCAATGTAATACGGTAACCCAATGTTAGCCAAGGGGAGAGATAGGCCTTACAATAGCAAAAAACAAAGTTAGGAGTTTTTCACTACCAGGACATGTAAAACATAAAAACACATCTTACTTCTTAAATACAATGCATCCTGCCCCAGGGGCCGGTTTATATGTATTAAATGCACTTTAGGGGTGGCTTATATGTATTAAAATAGATGGCTTAGCCTGGAAAAAGGCTTATTTTGCCAAGTCGGATTGGCAGTTTAAAACTGCACGCAGGCTGCAATGGCAGCCTGAGACACGCTTTAAATGGCTACTTAAATGAGTGACACAATAAGTGCTGCAGGCCCACCAATGGCATTTAATTTACAGACCTCGGATACAGGTAGTTTCACTGTACTAGGGAATAGTAAGTAACTTAAATGCAACAATCGGGTGTAAGCCAATTGTACCATGTTTTAGGTGCACAGTACAAGAACTTAAGGTCTGGCTACCAATGTTAAAGTGCACTGAGTCTTAAGAGCCAACAAAAACAGGTTCAAAATTCAGGAGTGGTGAAGGCAAAAAGTGTGTGAATGACCCAGCACAGGGAGCTAAGTCCAACAGCATTTAATACCAAAGACATTGCCATTTTAAGCAGAACAGCTATCTGCTGTTACTATTATCCACCTTAATGGTGTTAAACATTAGAAGAATGAAATGGTGAGGAGCTGTCTCTGCCTGGATCCAAGTTCCTGAGGTCCAAAATAAAGTGCATAAATCACTAAGCCTTCTTACAGACACACACAAACAATATATTGTTCTGTTGAACTTTACGGTTTGTTTATGATGGGTAAAAAAATCTTAATTATTTGCAGTAAAGAATACAACATGTCTATTCAAAAGCCATGCTGACAATGCCAACACATGCTTTATTGGGTCTATTTTATTTAGATCTAGAAATAACAGCCTAAGGATACAGGGGCATTATACATCAAGATTAAACCATAGAATGCTACTACTTTGGCTAGTATTCTAACATACTGAGACCTTGCATTGCATTTTGTAAAGTTCTCTTCACCTCATTGTCAGATTACTGAGGAACAATACACATCTGAGAAAGGAAGCTATAGCCATTAAAATGACAGCAGCAAAGTTGGATGAAGTTTTCAAAGACAGAGCTCACATTCAGTTAGTAACGATTACAATAGCAAAAGATATGTCACATGTAATTCACTAACATGTATTCAATTATATAAGTATATAAAAAGACAGGCCTTACATGGAGGTTTGTTTGTCAATATTCACTCCATGGTTTGATTGCTGTTCATGCCACACTTCTTCAACTCAAGGGTATTTGTTGAACTGGTCAATGTAAGCCTGAATGTTATGCTTATTAACTGATAGAACCATAATACAAGATACAACAAATACAAACAGAAAGCAGGCAATAATTTGTTTCTTAAGTGAGCTAATGTAGAAGAACCCCAATTAAAAAAAACGGTATTTACCGGGAATTTGTTTAGAATCAGCCCTTTTCATTACCAATAAGCAGGTTGTCTTGTTTGCTAATACAATAAAGAGGTATGGTGTGAAACACTTGAATAAATATGTTGAGGTGTATCATGTAGAATAAAGTGAGGATGGGTACCAAACTCAATGTGATTACTGATAACATCAGTTTGTCAGGAGGTAAAATGTCTGCTGCCTCACTGGTGAGCTTCGGAGTGATGTATGGGATGCAAAAAGTAGTACAGGAGGTTTGCAATATGCAATTTGACACAATTGCTCAAATAAATAATGGAAAACATATCATCACCCTCCAATATGCCACAATATAAAAAAAAATAAAAAAAATAGAAAGCCTTGAAGTGAGGTGCACTTCTTGTGGGGCATCACCACATTGTAATCTACCCCTTAGTATTTATTATCAATGGGTGATTGGTGTGGTAGCTGGGTATAAACTGAACAGGTTTCTTCATTTGCTTCAACAGTCTATTCATTTCTGTTACCTCTGGCAGGTAACAAAATGAAGAAAGCATACAAGAATCTAATAAGAGCAAACCCACCGCTGGCTGCTTAGAAGCCGGCGAACAAAAGTGTTATTGTCTACGAGGGTAGAATGGGTAAGAAAGCCTCTACCTAAAGAGTACATACCAACCAACTAACTTTTGTTAAAATGAACAAGGTTTGGGAAATCTGGAGCAGATGCATATTCTGCTCAAGTGGAAAAACCTCAACCTCTTGCAAAGAAAATATCACAAATGACGTGAAAAACCTGAAGAATGGAGGGTCAACACACAAAGTTAATAAAGAGCATTCACAAGACCCAATGAGGTAAGGAAACCTGCCAACGTAAACATGTTTCTTTTTTTTTTTTTTTACCAGAGCAGAATTCGGTTTCTATGTTGTTTGTTTCCTAAGACAGCCTTTTTTTAAATTAAATCTAAGTGAATTCAAAATACTAAAATAACTTAACTTCTCTTTGTGGCTAGTCAATTTGGACTATTTGCTGTGGCTCCAAACCTCAAAGAGCAGGATGCCAGGCTGAATTCCTCCTTACTCAATTCTGTTTATTACATACTTAAACTTAAAAGATTGGTCACAGCACTTACTGACTGATGAGTTCTTGAACATTAAAGTCATGCCCACAATATTAAAGCAGTTTTATGATTTTGCATCCCTTTAAGCAAATGAGTCAGAACATTTCTATCAGCTAATTTTGGGATTAGATTATCTGAAGTGCATTTTTATTAATAGCTTCATTCACAAAAGGACAAAATAACTGTGTTCATAAGCAACAAGTGTTCAAAAGTTACTACAAAGTAGTTTGAAATATGGCTCATAGATTTTATGTTCACAGCACCAATATCGCAGAGCGTGGCCTATAAACCAACTAATTCCCAGTGAGCACAATGGGACGTAAACACTGGGATAATGGTCGTTTGTTGGCGGCAGTACACAGCGTACACAACCCAATGCAATGCACTTAAGTACTTGTCATTATTCCTATTTAACAGATGGTTCCGTTTAGAAAAGCTATTATTGAGAATCGACCCATGAGAGCTAGTCAATGCTTTCACAAATATCACATAATGTTTATTCCTAACACACAAAACAAAAAAAACTCCTCCTATGATAGTTTTTAGGATGCAGAACTGTCGCATCAAGTGACCTGCAGGTATGTATTGAGACCGATTGAGCTTGTTTATATCTATAGTAGAATTCGAGTCCTTAGTGATTTTCTGAATTTACAGTAGTTTCCCACTTTACCATTCTCCTCAAAACTAATGTGAGTACATTTCAGAATTTTGCTGCGGTCACGGAGAAAGAGCGACCCACTAGCCATTTTCTAAACTTTGGGACTGGAAACTATGCATTGAAAAGAGCAAATCATGCACAGACATCGAGGCACTACAAACAATCAAAACATTTCCCTGGCGTGTTACACTTACAAGACAACTTCATGGTGCCCAATCGACATTAAAAGCTCGAGGCGGCCTTCACAGGTCATCAAACCTGTGGCCTGCCGGTGGTAGAAGCACAGTCCACTTATTTATTTATTTTTTTATCCAGAGAAATTTAATACCAGTTCTGAAAAGAAAAATCATTTATAAAAACCTAAATTCTAAAATTAGCAATCCGTAGCTAGCATATCATTTATTGAATTTATCAGGAGGCAAGTGACAAGTGGAGCTTTCTATGTAGCCCATAATGAGGGATATTTCAGTTAGACAGCTGAACTGACACATGGAAGCTCATCTGAAAGTACACTACTTAAATTCAACTTCAGCCATATCAGAGAGAATAAGCATGGATCCGATCTGGTGCAGAAATGTGAAACAGGTGAGTGAAGAGAGGATTCATCTTGTAATCTAAATCCCTAAACCTAATGTAATAGTATCAAAAGCTGCTATGTAATAAAACAGAAAGGAGTAGGTCCTTTGAAGGTTTGCTACATAAAATGTGCAGGACTTCCTCAGCAGAGGAATAGGTTCTATGAAAGAACACAGGCAGCCAAAGTTATTCATTAGTAAGGATAATAGAGAAGAATGAACAAATAAATGAACATGTGCCTTTTGAGCAACACATTTTAGATGACTGAAAACAAAAACTGACACTTAACCATAATACTTAAAGATGCTCGTAGTTTGAGAAATATCTATCCAGGAAATCAGTCTGCCTGCAAAGTAGGCATTAGTCACTCAAAGCCACAAGCATAAAGCAATAATGCAGGAGATGAGAAAAGCCCAAAGAGAAGTTGTATTGAGGAGGAGAATCCCACAGATGGACATAAGGGCATGCCACGAAAATGGCGTTTGACAGCCTCATTAAAGAGAATCAGAAAGACTCGCTGGTCTTAATCTTGTAGCTCCAACGCAATGAATCGCAATATATTTACATGAGAATGAACGCCAGTTTTTATAATGAGATGTGTTAGAAAGCGGTAACCTAAAACACAGTAAACACAACCTGATTACCTTTACAATGAGGTATTCTTACATCATAGCTTAGGTGGAACGTAATATTTGTAACGGGTGTTTGTGGGTGTGGGGAGGGTGCGCATGCGTGCGTGTGTTTGAGAGTGTATGTGTGTTCAGAATACCAAAATCACCTAACTTGCATTGTACAATTTATCATATTTATTTTTAATGGGGGGTAAAAAACCCACACCCCTATTTATAAACACACACATATATATTTATATATATATAGTTTAATATTACAAATATTTGTTTTAAAAATATATTACAACCGCCTACAGCTACCTCATAAACTTAAAAAACCCTAATAGCTTTAACATTACACATCCCTAAGCCCTAAAACCCCTTACTACCCTGTAACACTACCTGTTCCTTAACCATGAAAACCCTTTATAACACTTTAACGCCACCCATCCCTGACCTTAAGTGACATAATCCTATAATAAAATAAATATTTGTAATTTTGTTAACACGTTGTTATTTAGGCTGGTGACAAATATATTATGGTCCAACAACAGCTATGGACAAATAAGGCGTAAGGCAGCAACGTACCTTTTAAGCACCCATTCACATGTATGAATGATGAAGTCATTGTGAATGCCCTTGCAGGACACTGAAGACTCCAATAAAGTGAAAAGTAACCAACACTTGCAGATATGAATAATTGTCTAGCTTCAGCCAACATTAGAAGGAGCAGCAAAGGTGACATTAATTGATGCCATGCATTACAGTCAAATCGTTTGTAGGATTCAGAGCAAAACTCCTACAAATCATGGACCGGGAAAAAGGCTTCGGAGACAAGAAAAGGGCTTGAGTTCCAGCGCTTGTTTGTGCATGAGTGTCTGACTCCTAGAACATCAGGAAGGAATGCTGTCACCCTTATACCTCTACTTCAAAATGGTGACATCTTAAAGAGGCTCCTTCCCAAAAGGTGAAACTATTGCAGGGGGAAGACAGGTGAATCAGAGCAGGGATTAGTTTGTCCTCTGAAAAAGCAATGCATTGGAAAATGTCTAAACTAAATGGGCACTTATACGATGACAGAAAGAGACCTAGAATTTTCAGAAACCATCACAAAGTAGTCTGGTGAAGAGCGTCTTCAATGGCAGAAAGGCTCTCTAAAGAAGGAAAGCCACCCCCTTTTCCCCCAACCCCCCTTCCCCGAGTGCAAATTGAATTTTCCAGGTAGTTTGACCTGATTAAACAGACGCCCACATACGGATAATTGTGCATCGTCAGAGTTGGGTAAAAAATGTAAGAGCTAAGTTTACACACAACAGTAGGATTTTGTAATGTCAGTGTCAGCATCTCACTACAGGTATGAGATATTGCGTGGAGGAGCTTTGGGTTGGCCCGTTGGCCAGTCATATAGAAACACAACACATATGTGGCACAGGAGTCAGTCTGTTCTTATTACACCCATTCCTCACAAAGTTTCACTTTAAGAGGTCATTTTCATATTTTTATTTTAGGTGAATATTGATGATAGTACAGAAGAGAACAGCTCTTAACAAAGGTTTTGGAATAGAACACACACATCGGGGTGCACAATCTCTTATTAGAGTTTTGCTGTGACCCTGGCCAGCAGAGCAATACTATTGCAATACAATGACCTACACTCTACGAACAAACTGCAAAGAAGCTTTAGTTTTACAAAAGCCTCTTTAGAATTGGTTCTAAGATGTCTACTTTTTTATTTTATTAGTTATGTCATCTATTTAAAAGGTTATCGTGCACTTTTGTTTTAATACTTTTTTTCAATACATCATCTACACAAAAGGCCAAAGTCACACAGTAGTGTACTTAGTACCTGGTGTTTGGTACATGCTGCGGTCATAAAACACCATATTTGAAACAAATCCATATTTATCAATCCAACACATTTGAAAAATCAGTGGGGGAAGAGGGTAGACGGGGTAAATTATCCAAGAAACACAAGTAAAAAATTTTGGGGAGTATTGCGTTTCAAGATCCTGAATTACTTATGATAATGCTGCAGTGTCTGCCCTGAAGAATATGTAAGCGAGGCCACAAGGCACCTGCCTTCAGAAGGAGGGAAGCAGTAACAGGTCAATTTAAGCATAAATAAATACTGAGCCCTTTATGAATACTGATGATTACGTCCAATACTTTGTCAATTCTCCTTGCACTGCTGGCTTACCAGCACTTCTTTGGTTCGATCTTGGCCCACTGAGGCAATAGGAAGGGATATAAATAAAGACAACAGCTTGGTGAAAAAAAGAAGTGTAAACTCCCAGGTACAAACCAGAGATGGGGGCTGCGGCTAAACAGATGAGCTCTGGATAGCTGAGGGCCTGAACACATACTTTATGAAAGAGTTATATTTGCACGCAAACCTGGAGTAGAACAGGATCCTTTTTATTAACTCTGTTAGCCTTACCTTTACTGGTAGAGCCTGAGAGAGTTACTGAGGTTGGGGGTGGGGGCCATGGCGGCCACACCCATGACTTGAGTAAGCTTGGTATTTATGACATATAGAGACTCTGGAAGTAGCAATATGTGCTAGGTAGGAGCAGCTATCATTATTATAGCCATAATATGGATTGGGAAGTATTAGGAGTAAGAATTCCCAATTCCATAGATCATGAGTACTAAACTAATACTATAAATAGATACATATTAACCCTGTGTTCTCCCACCTTAGTTTTCATACAGGGCTGCTGCCATTTGACTAGTGTATTATGTACTTTCTAATCTTACTGGACTATTATTTTATTGTTCTGTTCTCCCTCATCTGCCGCATAACCCTCAAGTTATTTTCTTTGCTTTACTGCCCTACGTTTTCATGTGAAGTGCTGTGTTTCCCTGTGGCTACGTCCATGCTACACAAATACCATAAACAGGTAAAATAAATAATACATTGATAGCACTGGAAGATCCGTCAGAATGTGAGCTTTCTCTGGCACATCAAAAAGAGCATCCCATACTGGAAAGAAGGGATGCTAGTTGCCATGCCATCTCCTGCATCCTCTGCAAGGTATTGTCTACGTGCATGCTTGTTAACCTCCATGTCCAGTATATGCTACAGGGGCTAGCAGGGCAGAAGCTAATGCTGGAGATGTCAACTGCTGTCACTAGCTGCAGAGGCAATTTCAGTTTTCTTCAGTATCCTTTTCCTCCCTCCTCTTTTACCCTCTAGAATTCATTTAAGAGAAGAAGCAATTGCAGTCAGGTTCTGATGAGTATATTTGCCCAGTTTGGCCACAACATTTGAGTCATAACTACCACTGTATTAATCTACTTTCCAAAGGTGTCAAATTGGGCACTCTTTGGTAGTGTTGAAGAGAGATCAGGTTTAGACAACAGCTCTGTGTTCTCTTCCAGCATTCTAGCAGCAAGCGTAAGTACCTTTCCATAGCATGCAACTGACATGTCTTATTCCTCTGTTCAACAAGGCTGCTGTTGTATCCTTTTCAATGGTGTTCATGTAGGTTGCCCAGACAATGGGTGAGGGCTTGTTAACAAGGGTATTGTTGGCAACACCGTTGTAAGCATCAGAGGTGTTTTTGCACCTTTTTGTAATAAATGAGTCCTGTGGTTAAAGAGAAAGGGTGGAGTATTGTCTTCATTGGGAGCCATTTTAGCACCCAAAGACACTTAATCCACTAGTTTGCTTTTTTGGAGGAACACTCCAGATATATTCCTCTGCCACAAGATGAAGTATCTCTTATTCTACCTCAGTCTTATGGTCTTCAAAGATTTGTGATAGTGCAGTCCTTTGGTACACATTCAAGGTGAATCAAATAAATCCACACAAAGCATGGGCTATCGCCAAATATCTTCGATCCCCATAAAGCCTGTGGAATAAAATTGAAACATGTGGCTGAAACGCCTGCCCTTAGTAGATTACCTGAGCTAAATTTCCCCAAGTATAACATTTTTCCTGGCCCAGAAACTAGTTCAACTATCCTAAGAGGATGCAGATAAAGTGAAAGCAGGAAGAAGAACTACAATTCAACTTGAAAAACAAAAATAACATGGGCAGGAAGTGGTCCAAGGCCAAACACAAAATCATCTAATTATTATAGTGTCCCACAGACGTCTAGATTATTGAAGCAAATCAACATGTCTTTAAGCTCAGTGCCCACAGACTGCTTTTAATCAGGAAAACCAACTGCTGTGATGTAGGTTGAGACGTTGGTCAAATCACACATCTAAATTATTTTACCAAGTTTTACATAATTTTCCAGCCATTACCTAAACTGCGATTAATTGGATTATTTTGGCAGCCTGTTAACTGATATTTTATTGTAGCTGATAAGTACCTAATTTCAGTTGCTTAGTATTTATTGGATAGATTCCCTGCACTGTAACTGATCTATAATTTTAACTTTGTGCATGCTTTATTTTATTTTTACCTGCCTGGTACGTTACTGGTTTTTGCTCCACTGGGCAATTCACCTGCTTTCAGGGCCTTCAGAGATGTGTAGACCACCAGCAAATATTTTTTCTCTTTTTGCAGACCCATGCCTTCTTTGCTGCTCCCCCTGCTGTACACAGACCTAGCACGAGCCTTACCACTCTGCGGGAGCACCAGGGATGCCGCTTCCTGCTGAAGGCACCAGAACAGCATTTCTTTCCTCAGTAAGCGTCAGTCTCATTTCTAACAGCTGAGCCTCTCGGTCTGCATCATCCTCGGTTTTATCTAGAAGCAGCAGGGAGAAACTCACAGTTACAAGTGGAAGTCAAGTTTATGGATCTCTGAATGCTTTTCACATGAACTGAAACTCCTATCCAATTACATGTTTGCTCATATTGCATAGAATACATTATTATTACTATGCACAATTAAGGGCACAACCTAGACTGCTTAGATTACAAAGTGTTAAGTATGTTTAGCATCCATTCAAACATTCAGAAAGTCATTAAAGGGGATTTTGCTTTAGGTGTTCTTCTCAGTGCAGGTAAGAGTTTGTTCCATGGTCTTAAAGCACAGTGGCGATGGAATGGTTCCTGATGGCAACAGTAGGCTAGACAGGATATAGCAGCAAACGCATTTCAAAGTTCTTGCTATACAGCAGGGGTCTTCGAACTGGAGGGCAGGCTGCCCCCTGAGGGGGGCCTTAAGTGATCCGGGGGAGGGAGGGACTGTGAGTTTGGGGGGCGTGGGGCAGGCTCTGGCCAAAAGAAGCATTATGCAGGTAACAGTGCTTTTTTTTTTTAAGCAGAAAAATATGTTAAATTTTTTTTAAAGTAACAGAATTTAACTGCAACGTTTAAACACGTCTAGACATATTTAAACATTGCAAATTTAATACAACATTTGCCCGCATAAATGAACTCCCCTACCTGCTTCCTTGTATTTGCAAGTGCAGGGATGGATTCTGAATAGCTTTGGTTTGAAATGAATTCTCACTGCTAGGAAGTGTCAGTGCAGGACTTAAAATTGCAGTTTTTTGTTCATAATTTGGGAACGTAGATATTTTGGAAAGATCACCAAAATTAAGCTAATTTGATATCAGCATGATTAATGGAGCGGGAGAGTGTACCTTGTTAGAAATCAGTGTTGGATGAAGTGGGCTTTGAGCATTCCGAGGCATTAAGGCTACACTGTGATTGTGCCTTAGAACTTATTTTTGAAGGATATGGAATTGTTGGGCAAGAACCCATGATAGTCACATTTATGAGTTTCCACCATCATCTTATGGTACTATAAAACAGAATGAAATTTTAGCCTAAATGATGAACTCTCCCATCAAAGGTGTTCTTACACCTTTTTTGTAATAGATGAGTCCTGTGGTTCATTAGAAAGGGTTGGACGTTGTCTTTTTTGGAAGCCCTTTTAATACCTAAAGATACTCCACTAGTTTGCTTTTTTGGAGGAACACTCCAGATATACTCCTCTGCTGCAGGATGAAATGCCTCTTATTCTACCTCCCTCTTACAGTCTTCAGGGATTTGTGATAGTGCAGTCCTTCGGTACGTAGCAAGATGAAGCAAATAAATGCACACAAAGCATGGGCTAGCGCCAAATATCTTCAAACCCCATAAAGCCCATGGATTACAATCCGAAAATGTGGCAGAAACACCCGTCCTAAGTAGATTATGTGAGACACATTTCCCCAAGTATAACATGACTCTTGGCCCAAAAATTCGTTCATCAAGCATCTTGAGAGGATGCCGATACAGTAAAAGCAGGAAGGATAACTACAATTCAACGAGAAAAAGAAAAATAACACGAGTTGGAAGTGGTCCAAGATCAAACACAAAAACATCTAATCGTTACAATGACCGAAAGATGTCTAGATTATTAAAGCGGAGAAATATGCCTGCCCATAGGCTAGACTCCACATCACTGCACAAGATCGATGAGCGCCCAACAGCATAGGATACTTATTATGACTCCATCCCTCTTGACTCCAGGACAGATCAAGCTTAAGCCTGAATCAGACACCTACTAGGAAGTCCCTTGCACTTGAGGAACACTACCAAATCTCAACTAGCTTCCAACACATCCGGCACCTATAATACCTTGATTCCACAACCATCAAAGATATCCTCCAACAGCCCTCCACTTTTTGAGCCCATCACTGAACCCAACATTGTTTGTCAGGGCTATATCTTCTAATATAAGTCTGCAAAGCAGGCATTGTGATGAATGGATGTCCAAGACCACACCAGCACCTGTCTGCAAGGCCACCATCAAATTAGGCAAGTCTACCAACATGAAGTCGTTTAGAAGACTCACAAACACAAACAAGAAAACCCAAAACACCTTTCCAATAGTTGTCATGTACAGGTGAGAAACTTTTTATCCTTAACGAATGGCAAGAGGCAGCCCTCAGTCCTCCTACAGAAGCACAGAGAGCAGATCATTCATTAAATGGAAAATCGGTCAGTACCACTAGCAATGGTCTATTCTTAACAGGTGTTACTGGCAACAAGAAGAAAGATCTGCACAAACCACATTGAATTCACCCAGACACAACACCAGGTGGTTTCATGTTCTAATGCAACTCAGTTACCATTTATACCGCAGGGATCGTCATGATCCAGGCTAACAAACAAGCACTTGCCTGGTTGAAGCTTGCCATTAGCTGCCTGATGGTCCGATAGATAGCTTTGTCACAGAGAAACCATGTAAACACAACATTCCCCTGGACCAGCGTGAACAGGAAATGTGTTGAGGGGCCAGAAAGTGAAAGGTGTGTAGAGATCTCTGAAGGCCACGCCTCAGATGAAAGCAGCATCTAGCTTGCGTGTGGTGATTATGTTTTGAATGGGGGAAGCTTGCATTACTACAAAGAAAGGATCGATAAACACGAGCTGTAGTGTCTTCTTGGTAAGTGGAAATTACGGGTAAAAAAGCGAGTGTGTGTATGACTGGAGTTGGTGGTGAATGTTTTCTGTGTGCAGGCACTGTAGTGCACAGGATCATACATGTGAAGGTAATTCTGCACGAGCCAAAAGCTTTGACCCTTGGCCCATCCTGAACCAAACCCAGGTGAGAACACCATTGGGAGGAAGGTACATGAAGCCGCAATGGCTTTTAATAGGCTAAGGCTAGTTAAGGGGCTGGCCAGGAAGTGACCTCAGCTTTTGTTTGAAGGTGAGCTACTTACACCCTTGACTGGAAAAATGGCAGCAAGGTACTAGTACTCAATCATAACCCACGCTGCTTGCTGATATTACAAGGGATTGGGGGGCTGAGGGGATATGCCTTGACTGAGAGAGCAATGAGGTCTCAAAACAAGGCACAACTGAGCACTGAGTTTAAAAGAGTCAAATCATAAATAGGTAAAGTTATCAGAAGACACCAGGAGGATTTTGGGCCTAATGTTACAGGAGTGTGATTTTGTGGAACAGAAGTCTAGGAGGTACTGGAGATTAAATTAAATAGTTGCTCAATAACACTAATATTGCAGAAAAAGCTGGTGAATAACAAGGTCATCCATAGCAAACATAAAATTTGAGGGGCTTGTATTGAAATATCATTAAAAAGTTGGTTACTGAAAATCCAAAATAATTACTTTATTTCTGTTTCCCATTAATTTGCATAAATAAAAGTTGTTCAATTGGGAAGAACATTAGGCCCCTCATGTGTCAGGAGATTAACGCTGCTTTCTCCGGCCACAAACACATACCAAGCATCCTAGAAAAAGTAGCTGCTGGGATGCCTTCACAGGTTTGGTAGGATTCAAACAGGTAAACAAAATCCGTGGATAAACATAAAAGAAATGTTATTTGAGGTTTGTCAACAAACAAAAGGTGAAAAAGACGAATACTAAAAGCACTTAAAGGGACAAATAAGTGACAATGTTGACACCACACACACATACCTACACACACACACACCCTTCTCTCTCGCACACACACACACACACACCTCACCCAACTCCTGCCTTACTATTAAGCACCATTCCTTACTTGGAAGTCAATACCACACATCAAAGAACAGCCAACATGAAACAACAGTTCGCCTACCCTGTTTGCTGACAAGTTTTTGCAGCTGCTGATCTAGGTACTCCTGGCGTTTGGTCAATGCATTCAACCACTTTCGACGTAATCTCTCAAGATCTCTGTCCTGTGTAGACAAATACAGCACATTAAACACAGCAGAAAGACATATAGATTCTCCAGGAAACAAGATATGACATTTAGTGTATGTTTAATTATTGGTCTCAGGTGATTGCCAACTTGTCAACACCACCAATGAAAACATGAACAGCGCCTGTGCTAAAGCAGCCTGTGGGACTGCCAAGAGCTGGAGAGGTGCTAGTGCCAATAGGACAAGTAAAGCCATGGAAGAGAAATAGAGCTTTAGGTTTTCTATATAACAGCTGTTTTGGTGTCTCTGAAAACTAGAAGGAACAGGTGTTTTTTATGAACCTTGAAAGAACAAAACGTTTAGTTGCCCCTGCCAGATGTAAGCTTGTGACTTGTAGACCACACTAGATCTCAGCACTATGTGCTTAAACTCAGAGTAACAGCTTGTCAAATTACCACAGAACTCACCTAGATCCACACCAGAAAGTGCAGATAAGCCACCTGTGTGGGAATCAAACTTCTCATTCACACTACAGAAAGGCACCCTTACACGGAATAAGCATGTGACTAAGTCTTGCAGCTGCTCAAGATGACCTTCCTGTATGATTTAAGTGTGTTTCGGAATCCACTGCATCCATCCCTGACCTCTAGCTTCTGTCCAAACAACTGTTTGCCTACAACTGATGGTTTAACAAGGGAACCACAAAGGTCCCCTGTATCAGCCAATGTCACAGATCAAGAAACCAAGCAGGACAGACAAGAAGAAAAGAAACTAGCAAAACAGCCAAATCTAAAACAACAGCCCCGGCGGGGCATTCACAACTCAGTGCACCAGTAGCGGACAGAGGGATCCTGACCACCGGAAACCAAGATATGGGACCATTTTGCTGTTCGGAGCCCACTAAACAGGACACATTAGTCTTACTACACATTCTGGGAGTAGCACCAAAATATCTTGACCATGACCAAACTTCTGAAAAGTTTTGCCTCGTGGTGCGCAACTAACCATGAGCCTAGCAAAACTGAGCCATCCTGAGGTCATCAATAACTTGACCATGTTAAAGAGGAATCAAAGTACTACCAAGAAATACCTTATTTCCACAGACATTTGCTGCTCACTTTTCTACCTACAAGTCTGCAGCATCAGGGAAATACCACTTTTCTGATGGCCATAGACCCAAAAAATAACATTTTCACCACCAACGTACCTACCAAGAGAATCTCATTATCAAGAATTTCAGCACAGAGGACTGCTCTGGAGTTATTTGGGACATTGAAATTCCACCGAATAACTAGCCCACTGAGTCATTCCTTTCTATGTGCATGCTTAATAAAATGATTGTGAATACAGCCCGCACACTAACATCTGCCCGACCCATTTTAATAGGTGGTAGCTCCTAGCTGTGTGTTTGGTGAGCCTTCTGGGATTTCATTCTCCTAATTCATCATCTTAACTTTTCTATTTTATTTTTTTAATTAAAGACTCTATGTTGGAAAGAAATATGTCAGACTGGTCATCTGTTGACGGAAGTTACAATTTTGACATCTGATCTAGCATCAATACTGACATGACGTCCCATGTGCTAGGCCAAAGATGCTTGCCCACGGCTACCAATGGAGACTCGAGAAAGCTACAAGTCCCTCCTACACACTACAGTCCCAGCATCCAGAGCTCTGGGCGGCCAGAAGCAGTCAGTATTGTATAAGAAACAGTCAGTATTGTATAAGAAACAGTCAGTATTGTATAAGAAACTGCCGTGTGCACCCGGTATGTCACCAAATAGCAAGTACATAGAGAAATTATAACATAATCGGCAACTACGATGTCTCCAGTTGTGCAAACAAAATCCGTCAACATTTTAGGATACAATCATGGGCGTAGGAAGTGTGGGGGACGCGGGGGATGTATCCCCCCCAGATTTTGGAGGGTGGGGGACACGGGGGACGAAGGTGGGGGGGACAAGGGGACACAATAATTTCCCCTCTCACATCTATTATTCAGAGGGCCATTAGCGCACAAAAGCGCTACTTATAACAGCCCTGTACCGACCATCCTCCAATCTGATGGTAACAGAATGAAGGTGAGTCAGGAGGCCCCCTGCGCCCTCTGCTCTTGTTTGTCCTGTTCACACCTGTGGGCATTAAGGGTGCTCATAAGAACAAAGGGCACAAGGAGGAGAAAATAGTTTTGGATGATTACTGTCTGCATCACCTGCTACCTTGAAGAGGAGCACTGCAGGATGCCTTCAAGAGGAGCTGCAAGACATTGAGCAAGATCTAAAGAGATAACAGAGTCCCACTCAGCCTGACACCTGCAGGCTAGAAAGGAGACTCTGTGAAACACAATGTTTGTATTTGCCTAAGATCACACCAGTTGGTGAAACAGTGAAGTCGAGATTGGGCCCAGATTTTACCTTTTCACACAACAATTTAGCTAATAGAAGGGTATATTTTTCTAACATTTATGTTTAATGTTTTGTTATCTAGGTAATGAAGGGCTTGTTATAGAGTGGCTAACAGGGAGAAGCCATATTTCATTTTGGGCCGTTATGTCTAGCGTTATTATTTATGTTGTTATCGTTACATACTTCAGCATATTGAAGTATAATATCTTTTCTCTATCTTTTCTTCACTGTACTCTGAAACAATCTACCCTATGCCACTGCACCCTACACCACTTTTCTCCACTCTGTGCTACTCTACGCCACTGCAATCTATGCTGTACCACTCTACTCTACACCACTCTACTCTGCAGCACTCTACACTACGCCACTGCAATCTATGTTATTCTACTCTAACCATTGCACAATACACCCCTACACTCTTCACCACTTTACTCAAATCCAATGCACTCTATGCCACTGCACTCTATGCCAATCTACTCTGCACCGCAGCACTCTATTCCACTGCTTTCAATGCCACTGTACTCTGCACCACAGCACTCTAGGCGACTGCACTCTATGCCACTCTACAATACACCACTGTACTCTGCGACCCTCTAATCTGCAACATTGCACTCTGCCACTGAACTCCACACCACTCTACTCTGCACCACTGCATTCAGTGCCACTGTACTCTGTCCCACTGCACTCTTTTCTGCACCACTGCACTCTAATCTACTCTACACCACTCCACTGTAGGCCCTTCACTCTACTTTGAAATCATCTCCTCTATGCGACTGCAATCTACGCAACTCCACTCTATGCTATGCCAGTCTAATCTACCCTGCACCACTCCAATGTACCCTGCGCCACTCCAATCTGCTCTGCACCGCTCTATGCTACTGCACTCTACATCACTATGCTCCACTCTGCAACAATCTACTCTTCACCACTATACTGTACTCTGCAGCAATCTACTCCATGCCACTGCACTCTATTCTACTCAGCACCACTGTACTCTAAGCCACTCTTCTCTACTCTGTATCACTCTACATGACTGCACTCTACACCAATGCACTCTATGCCACTCCACTCTACACCAATGCATTCTATGACACTCTACTCTACACCACTGCCCTTTATGACACTCTACTCTGCAACACTGCACTCTGCCACTGAACTATACTCCTCTCTACTCTGCACCACGGCACTCTACTCTGCACCGCTCAACTATATGCCACTCTACTGCACTCTACACAAATGTACTATATGCCACTAAACTATGCCACTCTACTCTGCATCACTGCATCCCACCATTGCACTCTACACCAGTCTACTCTACCTTGCACCACTCCACTCTACCATGCACCGCATCACTCTATGACACAGCACTCTGAACAACTGCAATCTATGCAGTGCCACTCCACTCTGCTCCCCTCTACTCTTCACCACTCTACGCTACTGCACTGTACGCTAAACCAGTGCTGTCTTCGTCAATGCACTCTACACCACTTTACTCAAAACCAACGCACTCTATACCACCACACTCTACGCCAATCTACTTTGCACCACTGTACTCTATGCCATTTCACTCTAGACCACCCAACTCCACTCTGACACTTCACTCTGACATTACACTCCATGATACTAGACTCTGACACTCTATTCCATTAAACTCTAACACTTTCTCCACTCTGTAACTCCCTACACAACTCCCTGTACGCCACTCCAGTCCACTTTACTCGACTCTATGCCACTCCACACCACTCTATGCCACTTCAATCTACGATACTCTACTCAACGCCACTGCACAGCCCTCTATGCCACTCCACTATTCAACAATGTACTATGCTCAACAACACTCTACCCCACTTTCTCTATGCTAGTTCATGTTACTTTACTTCACTCTACTCCAGTTCACTCTTATTTATGCCATTCCACTCTACAACACTCTGCCACTCCACTCTACGACACTCTGCCACTCCACTCTATTACACTGTGACACTACTCCACTCTACTACTACTTTATGGCATTGCCGCTTGATTAGAGATTCAGATCTCCATTGATTGCCTTGTCACTCATATGAGACATGAGTCAGATTTATCTTCGCCATTTTGTTTACAAGCACTATGTAACCCTTTTGACTCAAGCTTAACGAAGGCTTAGGATGATCCTGATACCTGTCTAGGGGATCGAAATATCGTCGGCCAAAGTACCTTGACTTGAATTTGTGATATTGTACATAAGTTGGCATAAGCATAGGTACTATGAGCTAATGACTTCTTGATTCACTATTTGAGTCATTCATGTAAAAGTGGGTGTATAACAGCGTGTGAATCACTATTGTGGATGCTAACCTTGTAGGAAAGTAGCCTCTTTCTAGCTTGGTTACCCCCACATTTGGCCTGTTTGCCAGTGTGTTTGAGTGTGTCTACTGGGATCCTGCTAATCAGGACCCCAGTAGTTATGCTCTCTCCCTTAAATTATGGTTGTTGCATACTGGTAACCCAGTATTTCACCCAAGATTGGCATACTGGTGCCCCCTTATAAGTCCCTAGTATATGGTACTTAGGTACCCAGGGCATTGGGGTTCCAGGAGATCCCTAGGGGCTGAAGCATTATTTTTGCCACCCATAGGGAGCCTGTGCAATGGCTTCTACAGAACTGCCATTGCAGCCTGCGTGAAAAGGTGCATGCACCCTTTCACTGCCAGTTACACCGCACCAGGTCACTTATAAGTCACCCCTATAGCAGGCCCTCCAGCCCTGAGGGCAGGGTGCAGAGTACCTGTGTGTGAGGGCACCCGTGCACTAGCAGAGGTGCCCCCACGACCGCCAGGACCATTTTCCCAGACTTCAGGAGTGTGGGAATGCCATTTTACACGTGTACTGGAAATAGGTCACTACCTATTCCCAGCTACATAATGGTAACTCCGAACATAGGTATGTTTGGTATCAAACATGTTGGAATCATACCCCAAGGCTTTTGCAAGCATTGGTTGTATGATTCCATGCACTCTGGGGGCTCCTTAGAGGACCCCCAGTATTGCCATTCCAGCCTTCTGAGGTTTTCCAGGCAGCCCCAGCTGCTGCCACCTCTCAGACAGGTTTCTGCCCTCCTGTTGTTTGAGAAGCTCAAGCCCAGGAAGGCAGAATAAAGGATTTCCTTTGATAGAGGGGTGTTACATCCTCTCCCTTTGCAAATAGGAGTTACAGGCTTGGGAGAGGTAGCTTCCTTCCCCAGGCCACTGGAAATGCTTTGAAGGGCACATTTGGTGTCCTCCTTACATAATCCAGTCTACACCGGTTCAGGTACCCCCAGTCCCTGCTCTGGCATGAAACTGGACCACCACCCCAGGTCATCTTGGATTCCAAGTTGGCAGCAAACTCTGGGAGCATTTGAGTGGCCAGTGCCAGCAGGTGGTGTCAGAGCCGTCCCCTGATCGGTGCTTACCTGTTTAGCTGACCAATCCCCCTTTCAGGGCTATTTAGGGTCTCTCCTTTGAGAGGTTCTTCAGATTCAGATTGCAAGACTCTGCATCCTTTACTTCACTTTCTCACCTAAGAAACTGCATCTGGACCCTCCAGGAACTCCACAAACTGCAACAACTAAGCAAAGACGACTTCTGCAACATTGTATCTCCAGCTCTTGCCAGCAAATGCAACTGTTTCCCGGTTGTGCATCCTCAGAGGACAGCCTGTCTTCAGTCTGCACCAAAAGAATGAACGAATCTCCCTTGGAGTGAAGGAGTCACTCCCCTGCTTCAGCAGGCACCTCTCTGCAACGATGACCATCTGCATGGGTCCCCTCTCCTGACGAGTTGCATGGATCCTGCATCACGGGTGGTGGACTGAAGTGGTCCTGATGGTCCTGACGTCCAACTTTGGTGGAGGTAAGAGCTTGCCTTCCCACGCAAGACAGTACTCCTGTGCACCACGTGTTTTTCAGTTGCCACGGCTTGTTGGCATCCTTCTATGAAATTCTTTGTGTACCATGTAGCTTCGGCCCCCAGCACTCCTTCCTGAGATGCACCGCTTCCTGAGTGGTTCTCTGGCGGCGTGGGATCCTTTGTTTATGTGCTCCGTGGGCCTCCTTTTGCAACTCCTTTGTCCCCATGCTGGGGACTCCTATGTGCGCTGCCTGGTATTCCGTGGGCTCTCTGAGTTGCTGAGAGCCCCCTCTGACTCCTCGTCCTGGGTGGCCATTTTCCGCTAACCATGAGCTATGCCTGTGCCAAGACTTGTTGGTGGAATCCAGCGATGCAAACCAGACTGCAATCATCTATCCGGTGTGGGATATCATCTGCACCAACCACGAACCCGCATCCATCTTCTTGGGTGCAGTACTGACTGTTGTTCTTCACCAGTGGTTCTTCTTTTCAACCTTGATTCGGGTTAGCAGGGGCTCCTGTCCTCCCTGGACTCTTCTGTGCTTCTTGGACTTAGTCCCATTCTTCCACAGGTCTTTAGGTCCAGGAATCCACCCTTTGTGTCTTGAAGTATCTTCTGGTTCTTGCATTATCTTCTTTCTCGTGTTCTTGTGTGTTCTAGGAAAGCTACTGTGGTTTACTCCTGCTTTCCTGGGCTCTGAGGTGGCTTCTATTACTTACCTTTGGTGTTTTCTAATACTCCCAGCGCCCCTGTACACACCACACTTGCCTAGGTGAGAAACCGACATTCGCATTCCACTTTCTTAGTATATGGCTTGGGTTCCCCCTAGGCCCATTTCTAACCATTGTGATTTTCACTAATTGCACTGTTTTCTAACTGTTTTAATTGCTATTGCTGCATACTAGTGTATATAATTGGTGTATTACTTACCTTCTAAGGGAGTATAGTCTCTATGGTATTTTTGGCATTTGTCACTAAAATAAAGTACCTTTATTTTTGTAACACTTAGTATTTTCTTTCATGTGTGTGAGTACTGTGTGACTACCGTGGTATTGCATGAGCTTTGCATGTCTCCTAGATAAGCCTTGGCTACAGCTACCCCTAGAGAGCCTGGCGTCTAGACACTGCCTACATGTCACTAATAAGGGATAAATGGACATGGTATAAGGTGTAAGTACCATAGATACCCACTACAAACCAGGCCAGCCTCCTCCAAACCACTGTACTATATAGGTTACTTTTTACATTTTTCTTGTAATTGGTGACATTGGGTCATCCAGATAACTTGTGTAATGCCCGAATACCAGTCTTTCTCGATTTCCACTGTTGATGTTTTCCCACTACATTTGATCTTTTATATTTTGATTGAATAAATGCATAAAACATTCCATTTGCATACTACTTTAATATCATTGTTTATGGGAGTGGTGTTGCATTTTATTCAAGGGACCCCTGTTCCTTTAAAGTTAGTTTACTGCTCCATTCTAGGACACTCTACTTACTCCATGACACTACGCCACACCAGTCGGTGACACATCATTCTCCTTTATGCCATTAACTTTCAGCCATGCTGAATAGTAGTTTCACTAATGTAAAGCATGGCTAAAACACATTGGCAAAGGCAATAGAACTTGCATAGGCGAGACCTATTGGCTTTGCCAATGCTTGTTTATAAGGTATGAACTTTAAGGTGACTTGCAATATCCTTATGTACACAGTGGGTATTTTACCCCCATATAATACATGGTCACACCACCAACTTTCCCACAAACCACTTAAAACCTTAGTGCATAGCTTCTGCCATTCCAATCTATTAAAGTAGAGCAGAAGAAAGAAAAGCAACATTCAATTTTTGCTTTAAACAGCTGCATTAATTATGCTCTGTGACCTGATCTGCCTTTTACCTTGGCTGCTAGCTCTGGCAGAAGACAATGTAATGTCATAATTCGACTGTAAAAACCCTATCATAGTCATTTTCTGATGTCTTTTCTTTATAATCAGTGAATGTCTTTTCTTTATACACAGTGACTTGGTGCATCACAAACAGCTGTTTCTAAAGAAATTAGTGACTGTAGTTTATACAGAGATTAGAGAATCCATGTTTATATAGCCTGTAACTCCTAGAGCTTCTTCAGTTGAAATGCTCCTAGTTATGATTGATGTGGAGCTGAGCTTCCCAAGATCACACAAAGGAGCAGAAGTGTTATTAGAACTATGGTTTCCGAGCACAGTTTACAACTGTTGTAAGTAATCGCTTTTGATCTCTCCAGTGCGGTTCCAATTGGCATGAGGCGAAGGGCATGATGGGTGTGGGGCGCAAAGGGTATGTTCTTCCTTTTTACCCTCCTGCCTTTATTTGCTTGGTGCATGAAGATGCAAGGTTAATCAACATGTTATTTTCACATTTGAGCTAATTACTTTGTGAATGTAAATAACAATAAAATATACTTTCAGACTGTGAAAACATGCCTTCCTTTCTCCCTATTTCACTTCCAATATATATATATAATTGTGTATATTTATCGGAGCCTGCAGTTCGTAAACAACGAGCGATTTGTATAGGGTTGATTGAAAGTCCCCCAAGGCTGTCCCTGTCCCCCCCAGATATTTATGGTCTCCTACGCCCCTGGATACAATAAGAAATATCCCAGGGACTTTCCGCCATGTCACCGCACTTAGAAAGTCAGAGCATGTATATTGCTCTGGCGTAGGCAGCATTTCCGAATGCGAGACGCTTTACTGAGAAGAAAGGGGCTGTAAATCAGCCCACGGTGTTCGGGCTTGAAGACGACGCTGCAATCACCTCATCTGGAACCCTCGGTGCACTTTTCATCAACATAAAACAGGGAGAAAGGCGCCGAGTGAGGAAAGGTAACAGAGGACACAAAGAATGACGTAAGGGGCCGCTAGTCGGACAAGCCAAGCTCCCCTGTTGGAATGGGGGGGATCCTTGTACACTGCACCCTCTTTGTACTGAGAAGAACTTTCAGGTTTTCCAAGGTCAGCGGGGGGAAGGAGGCGGGTGACAGCGCCTGGCTGCCGGGCATACCGCTGTTTCCAACCAAGGATGGTTTTTGGGCGGCGGGGAGGTGGGCAGCCGAAAGCGGGTTTCCCACTGACAGCAACAACGCTTGAGTCATTCCCTCCTCCAAACTGGCAAAAATGCAATCATTTTCATAAGCGACAATTTTCCATAATTATGCGTTGGCAGAATTTCTTGTAAAAACTGCGATTTTTCTGTAAACAGTGCAGGGAATTACTGGTCGCCGACTACACCCAGCTGCAGCTGATACAGGCTTACTTTCAGTTTGACGGAGGAGCTAGGGTACAGCCACGTGTGCATTAGATACTTTGGCCTGTTAGCATGTTTGAATGGATTTTAGGGCAAGAGTTAGCCATTTGGGTTGCTGATTTGCAGACTGGGCATTTGGTGACAGCCTTGGGACAGTCTAGTTCAGCCTGGATTTGGCCAACCCTCTGATTCAGCGCCCAACATCGCTTTGGCTCCAGCACTAAGGTTACAACCACCCTCATTAGGTCAAACACAGGCTCTCCTGGTCTTGCAGCTTGAAGGGCATGCCCACTCTGCCAATATTCCGAAACGCAGCGGTGTTGACTATGCTGTGGTATCCATCAAGTTGTGGTTGTAAAGATTGATGGCCTCTAAAGCTGCGGTGGATAAAGCACAACCACAGCAGCTAAGGCTGGCTAAGGTAAAAGGCCGGGCGACTAGGCAACAGCAGCAAATTGACGAGGAGTTACAAGAGTAAGTGCACTGGAAGAGCGGCTGAAGTAGGAATCATCCTGCCAAGAAGAGGGAGAGGAGTGAGGTATTCTGGCCAGAATCTGAATTCAAGCCCAGAAGCACTAAATAGCCAACAGCTGAAAGCCTTCAATTCCCACCTCACCAACACTCCCAACTGATGCAATGCCATGTATGAAACAAGGTGAGATAGCACTAGGACACTGGTGGTTTGCTGCTTCTGGGGAAAACAAGGTTTGGAAACATGCGTCAAAACTTTGCATGATGTAGAACGTGACTTGGGTCACTTGAAGGATGAGTAAAGGGCAGGAGTACATGAACACTCCCAGGTTCTCATTTCTGGATGTCCCTAGACAAGGCAGGGATCCTGGGGGACAGATGGTTATAGTCTGGCATATTGCCATATTCACAAGTTAGGATCTTAGGTCCTGGACAAATTCATTTTTAGACAGGTTCAGTTTCAGGTGGTTCTTCAGCAGCTAATGCTCTAGCCCTGGGGTGCGCAGATAAGTCAGGTTTGCCAGATCCAAAATAATGTGTGCGTGCTCAGAATAGCTGTAGTAGTTTAGGTTGAGGTCCACTATGCAGGCATTTGAGATGAGGGGAGAGATGTTCAAGCATGAAGGGTAGATAGGCATGGAGGAGAAGAGCAGAAAAAAACGATGAGCGAGTGGATACTAGATCTATTTGAAAAAGGTAAGAGGAGATGAAGTCTAGGATGTTTCCTTGGATGGAGAGTTCCTATAGCCTCACTAGAAGAGATGCTCGTGGATCCTGTCACGGACGGTGGACAGGTCTAGAAGCAGTAGTGTAGCAATTTAATTTCCACAGTTGTCTTCAGGTCATCCCAGCTGGGATCAGGCTGATAGGAGATCCTTTGTCAGAGTGGAAGCCTGTTTGATGCTCAGTAAGCAGGCTGAATTTCTGCATTAACTTCAAGATTTGCATGAAGTCTGCTATTTCAAGTTTTCTTAAAAACTGGCCTTTGGAGATTGATTGGTATCTGGCTTGGTCTACTGAACCATGGGGGGGGGGGGTTGGTGGGTCGGTCTGAAGTTACCATGGTCACACAATTCATCTGCAGGAATTTTGGATGCACAAATACCAACAAAACTTCCAATACTTGAGTTGTACACTTCACAATATCACCAAACAAAACTCACTATTCATAACTATCAATTAAGGGCAATTCAACTTAAGCATTAGCAGTCTGAAAAAGTGGAAAAAGAACACCATGTAGCTCGATTTCTTATGAATAATTCCTCACTCACTCTGCATCTAGTAAGGCACAGACCAAGAAAGGCACCATCCTGTCTCTGTTATTCAACAAGTGGTTTTCTGGCACTGGAATAGGTAATTAGTCCCCGAAATTACATGTTCTGGAGAGCAACTGTGGCATCCAGTAACTATGGCTGGATAATGAGCTTACACTAGAGGTCAGTTGTATCCTTAAAAATGCTAAAAGACCAGAAAGTTACCCTACTTTCCTTTTTACACATTCGTAGGCTGCAGGACTCAACACAGACCCAAATGAGGAGGAACCAACATGGTCTAAAAGCTAGCAGCTAAAGCCAAACGTCACCAACACCGGAGCAGAGAAATGTAATAACAAGCGATCAATTTATTCCACGCCTTGGACCAGCAAACCAACTCTGCAACTCATGACTGAATATGGCCTCTTCCATTGGCCTCATCCAAAGAGGAACTACTCTCCTATGATTCCCATAAGGCAAGCTGTATCCCCAGTGTCAAATCCTCCAAGAACCAAGAATGGGATGAATGTCTCTCAGACAAGTGCACCCTCAGCTGGAGAAGCAAAATCACAATGTGCAGTAACAACTTGACAACATTTAGAGGGCTGATGAACCTCAAGGTGGCATACAACTGTATTATTAAGAATGCCAAGCTATACACAAAAATGGCTTCAACTTACAGCAAACCGCTGAGGTTCCTGGCAATTAGTCATCAAGGACAGCAAATCACGGAAGCCCATTCAAAGTCTGATAACAGCAGTCGAAAAAAAGAACAATCATTTCAGGCGGCAGTACAATGGGCACACATTAGCAACTCAGACTCCCCTTTAGAACACCCAAGACATGTAGTAGAGCAAACCCACTCAGTGAATGTCAGAGGTGACAGAAACCCATTATTACAGTCTCTCATGCATTATATAGGGTAGTGAGCTCTAACGTCAAGACTGTCTTCAACAACATCATCCTCAAAGGACAAGTCTCTGAATCCTTGAAGCGAGAATCATACTCCTAATCAACATGAAAGGCACTGGACGTACAAAGCTCGTACGGAAAGTACCTCCTAACCACCAGCCCTCAAAACGTCCTCCAAGTTTCCTGTGCACCAGGCATACTTTCACAAAGCTCACTCGCAGACCACTGCTTTGCATTTGGTTGTATGACTGCAAAATATGTGACAAAAGAGCATTGATCCTATTTTTTTAATTATGCATAATAGTTCAATGTAGAAATATATGTAAAGTAAAACAAAACCTTTACTGTACAGAACATAAAGAATGAGAGCAAAGAAAATGAAGAAAACTTTGGTCAAATGTGCATCAGCTAATCAAGACGCTGGTTTGAAAAAATACAAAAAAAATTACATGTAAAGCTACCCAAACAGAAAATGTATGATTTCATTTTGAAAGTAAATGCCAATCTAGAAAAACACCAACATGCGATTATTTAGAGAAAACAAAGCAAATGCCAAGGGATGTGTTTGATTACAAAAAATATCACCTGATTTGCAATGAAAGAGCAGTCTAACAAGTATTATGAGAACAGATAAATGTCTAAAGTTTATCAGACCCAGAATCACCAGATAACAGGGAAACTGAGATTACAGCAACATCTTCAACCAGGTGATTTTCTTAGGGTAAATGCGAATTCAGTTGGCAGGCCAACAGAGGAAGAGCAAGAGGATGAACACAGCAAATTTGATAGTTTGGAACTGCATGATATATGTACTATGGGTAGTAAATTGAATGAAATAAAGCATATATCACACCAAGTTGGAGTAAAATCGTTTACGCTGTATTGGGAAACATTTAAGATCAAAGAGCTTCGTAAGAAGTGACAAAATATTCTTTATGAGGCTACCTTCTGGCATATTTGTCTAGTGCTATTTCATGAAGGCTGAAAGTTGCTTTCGAATATTTGATTTGTGGAAATATCATCAGGTCTTGAGAGACCATTTTAACAAAGCCGAGTTTGTGCCACTTTGTGAATAAGAATCTTGCAAATATTACAAGTTGCTGCCCAAAGCTAGTATATTAAGAAAATCATTAACTGCTACAACCTTTTCATAGATTGGGCATTTGTATTCATACCAATGTAATTTGGATTTGCTTCAAATATAAGAGTGCCCAGTGTTGAGTGAATGTGATCATTTTTTAAAACAGTGCTGCAATAAAATTATGAACTAGTTCGCAATCAAGATATTTTGAGGGGTTGATTTACAAAAAAAAATTAATAATTTGTTTTATTATCTGAATATGAGGCTGGGAAAGTTAAATTTTTGGTTGATTTCAATTTGAAATGGTTTTAACTAAATCAATAAAGATTTGCTTAAAGAAAACAAGGAGAAGAAGACAACACAGAGGAAGCTGGCAAACATCCAAAGAGAGAACTGTACAGGAAACAGGTGACTAATAGTGAATTACCGATTGTCAATCTATCAGGCAGTGTTCTGATACAATTCAGGGTTCAAAATGGGACCTTAACACAAACTATTAATTGGTTTGACTTTCAAATTGATTTGTCATATTTCACTAGGAAATTGACAGATATTTTGGACAAAGAACTCCAATTACAGTTACTATTACACAGACACTTCCCGACAATCTCAGTACCAGAGATTTAGACACCCTGGTTTGTCTCATACAGCTCAGGATGCAGCTAAAGTGAATGGAAAGGTGAACTTTGAAACCATTGTTAGAGACTCGCATAGTAACATCATTACTCTGCAAAATTACATTAAAAGCATGTTAACTTTCTGTCCACAAATTGATGATGATGTCAAAGCTTTTAAAACCTCAGTCTTAAAAGAGCTTGTGGAAAAGATCTGATAACATATATGCACATACATACTGCACAGCAATACACAATACAATTTGATGCAATTAATGATCTGTGTAAAGGTGAGTGTATTAACAATAGCCTTCCAACAAAGGCAAAAGCATTGTAGTATTTTACTAGTCTGTGTCTAGAAGAAGGTTCCAAACAATGTGATTGGGGAGCAATGTTGTGTGAGATTACCAGCTCGTTCTACTGTGGAATGTATGAACAAACTGGAAACAGTGTTGTGTGGCTGGCAGAGTGAAGAATATATTGAGGAAGAGGAACTTCGATCCATGAACACCCAGCTCTCAAAGGTATTTTTCCCTTAAACAAATTGCGTGTAATACGGGATCAGTCATGTTCTTTATGTCCCAGTCAGTTAATCCATTCCAACTGCCTTCTGTCACATGTTTGCCTCGTGTTGTACATGACACTAAGGACCTTCTGGCAATTAGAAGGCGTGTAAGTAAAAGATAACTGGTTACTGGTCTATTTGGATGTTAATAATCTTTATACAATAATTAATCATGACGATGAAGTGAAGCAAATAGGGTGGTGCATTTTGAGTATGGGGAAAATAGTGGAAAAGTGTTGGCCTGGGAGCTTAGGACAGGTTTTGTTAGGAATAAGGTGACTGATGTACGTGGCTAGGAACCTAGGCATCTTAGCAGGAGCAATGAGAAGATTAGGGAGTCCTTCCGGAAATATTTTAAAGAACTTCACACAGATTACCTAGAGGTGTCATCAGGGACAGTTACGTCATGGTTAAAGCATCTTGGTCTAACAGTCCTGGGCGTGGAGGACAATAAAGTCTTGAATGAGCGATAGGGTGGGCTGAAGTGAAACGGGGTATACACTCAGGGAAATTAGGGAAAGCACCCGGCCAGGATGGGCTACCTTTTGAAATATATAAAGTTTTACGAGACAGCATAACAAATGTTTTACTGGAACTGTGCAACGACACTCTAGAAGGCGGTGGTATACTCCCCCCTTTTTGGAATGAAGCCATTAGCACATTAATTCTAAAGCCAGGGAAAGACCCTAAGCATTGTGACTCATACAGGCCGATCGCACTGCTAAATTGCAACTATAAAATATTTGCAAACATTTTGGCAGGTAGGTTAGGTGGAGTATTAGGTAGGTTGATACATGATGACCAAAAAGGGTTTCTAAAAGGTCGATACATGCATGAATTGATAGAGTGCAATAGCTTCAATAGATCTGGCTAACTCATGTAAGGAGCCTCTTGTTTTAGTGATGACTGATGCCACAAAGGCCCAATGTGAAGTTTCCAATCCGTGGGGGAAATTTCTAAAGGTACTGCAGAAGATTTATCAAAACCCGGATGCAAGGGTCCTAGTTAATGGCACCCTAACTCGTCCTTTTAAAATTAGAAGGGGAACAAGGCAGGGGTGTCCGTTATCTCAGCTCTTCTTTAATCTTTATATAGAGCCCCTGGCCTGTGTAATGAGACGAGAGCATAGGATCCCCCCATTCAGATGTGGGAACTGGTGAAGAAAGGTTGCTTTGTATGCAGATGATTTGATGGTGTATACAGCGAAATTAAAGCAATCATTACAAGCCTTAGAAGCAAGGACGGCGGAATTTGGGGAAATTGCTGGGTATGCGGTCAATAATGAAAAAAACGAAGTCATAGCTTGGAATATGTATGTGGCGGGAATTCTAATTAAAAAGGAGATGAAATACCCGGAGATCACTATAACCCAAGATATAAATGAGGTAGCGGAAACAAACTTTATGAGGGTGATGATGGATTCCTGCAGCCTAATGAAGACTTGGGACAACTTACCCCTTACAATTATAGGGAGGGTTAATCTGGTCAAGATGTTACCCAAATTGCTATTAATCTTTAATTCGGTACCATTGATGTATAATAAGGAGCGGCTTAGTAAATTACAGGGCAAAATTAGTAGCTTCATATGGGCCTCCAAGGGAATGCGTATTGCGTGGAAGAATTTGAGAAGGAAGAAGGAGAAAGGGGGACTAATGCTGCCCGGACTTCAATACTACGCCTGGGCGTTCTTTGTTAAAAATATGAGAGGGGCATTGAATGAGTCAGGGGCTTCTGAGCTGGGGCAGATTTTGAAAATAAGGATAGAATGTATCCATGGAATACAGGCGGATTTCTTATACAAATTTGGAGATCCTAAATACTTTTAAAAAGGTGAGATTTAGGATACTGCAGGATTCTGTAAAGCTCTGGTAAGTTGGTGGCCCTCCTAATCGCATAAGGAGGGCCACCAACTTACCGTACGATAGTAAGTATGCGCTCCTTTGGGAATCCCCGGGATCACCAGAATCAACCAAAGACACTTTTGGCTGTGCTCTTAAAAGAGGCAGTGTTTTTGTACTGGGGGCAACTGTGTAATAATGGAGACTTGATCTCCTATGATGACCTCAATATGGAGACAGATGGGAAGTTTTCTAAATTTAAATAGCTTCAGATGATGAGCTGGGCGAAGACTGTTAAAGAGAAGGTGGGGGGCTCAAATGAGGTGGAAGAACTACTACGTCAGAATCTCCCTCGAAAAAAAGAAGTGGCGAGATGGTATTGGACGTTGATGGAAACTGCAGAAGGAGAATTCACCTTGCCAGAAGAAATCTGGGGAGATTACTTCCCAGGATCACAGATAGGAGAATTATGAAGTATCTTCTACTTTGCTGTATACTAAGGTCAAACCCGCTTGTTTAAGAAAAATAATTTGCTTACAATTCACAGGGCCTTGTGGGCCCCGAAGAAGTTATATAAGCTGAAGCAAGGTAATTTGGTTAGTTGCAAAAAATGTGGCTTGGACTTCGATGACGATCTCCATATGTTTTGGGAGTGCCCACAACTCAGCCGGTTTTGGAAAGAGGTTGGTGAAAAAGTCAACAAAATTCTATCTATAAAATGTCAGGTAAGCCCCCTTTTAGTTATTTTTGGATGTTCGTTGGGCTTGAGGAAGTTAAATAGAGGCAGTACTAAATTGCTGTTCTATATGATGCTACTGGCCAGGAGAGAGAAATGGATTAGCGTTCCCCCCCCCCCCCCCGATTTTTCTGGAGTGGAAAGATTAGCTGATTTATAATTTAACACTTAATGTAAGGGTGAATGAGGAAGAGAATGAGAAGTATAAATTCTGAGCCCCATTTAAAAAATGGCTAGAAAAGCAATAAATAATCTGTCCTCTGATTACACCAGGTGTTGGTCTTAAAAATGCTCTGGAGGGGGGCTACTAAGCTTGCCTAATCAGAGATTTTGACCAAGCTGGATGGGAGTCTACTAGGAAAGATCAGTCAAGACCTACATGACCCCCTAGGTAAGGTCTTAATATGCTATAAACTGATTATTCTATCACTGTCTGTATTGGATAGCAAATTAAAGACCTGAGAAACTGAAATGTGGGTGATCTATATAAACCTCCTCGTGGTACACCGATGTCAGGGTGAGAGTTTCAAGTCATAGTGAGTTACTAACTGGAAAATACAACTAAAATGTTCTGACTTAAAAAGCATTACATCACCACCACCACCTAACATAGGGCCTGATTTAGATCTTGGTGGAGGAGGTTGCTCTGTCACAAACGTGACGGATAGCCAGTCCGCTGTATTACGATTTCATTATATTTGTGACAGAGTAACCCATCCGCCAAGATCGAAATCAGGCCCATAGTCCTCAATATGGATATTTCTGTGGTGGTGTTACATTTATTTGTGCATACATCAGCAAGGAGTAGGGTTTTATCATTGGTGTAGATTTAACACATACAAAGATCATGTGTTGTTCAGTTTGAGGAAGGAAGGATATAAAAATTCACATCGCCACATTTTGCCTCAGTGACATTCCTTTACCTGATAGCTGTCCATGTCGTCCCCTTCATCCTGTGGCACAGAAATTAAATTAATTACAACAATGGCATCCACAAAGACAAAAGTGCACAGTTATAACATGTTCACATGTGTGCCTGAGAATGTGTATACTGTAGCTTCTCAATGAATTCCTAGCTAAGGGAGGAGGGTCCTTATGAAACCAAGATTGCAGAAATTCAGCCCAGTAAAAACTTGCATGAGGTCTTTCCACCTGATCGGGGATTCAGGTTGTTACAACAGCTATCTATTAAGTACTGGAGATATACATGTGGGTTCACAAGCAGGGCAGTAGAAATGTATCCACAGTCTGCCACTATCTAAAATAATTTTGCACTTTCTATTTTTTGGCCTTTCTGCACTCCAACATTTTTGATATACACTTTACTTAACAAGACAAACACAAAAGGTAAATAGATTTGCACTTTGACAAGATAAATTAATCTGTTTGGTCTAAGTTTATACTTTTACGTTGTGACGCTTTATCTGCAATACTTTTGTTTGTCCCAGAGCCTGTGCTACAACCTCTGTTGTACTTTAAAATTAGCAGGAATGATTATTTTATTTAGCAGAGCACAGTTATGGAGCGAGGTTGGGTCACTTGTCTGACTATCTGCCACAAGTAACCATGTCTGATTCATGCAAGGATAGCCCCCATAGTTCTCCCTAAGCTTTGGCTGCTGCACCCATCCCACAGGGTGTCTATCATAAAGCCAGCAGCATTATTAAAATTCTCTATTACTATCAGCTTTCTGCCAACAGCAGCACTTACCAAACAGCATGTCTTAATAATTTCCATTACAGAGATGCCTTTCAATTCAAAGGTAAATTATTGATTAGCTGCAACAGACTGGATGTTTTAATGCAATTTGATTCTAGTTCCTGATCACTACGAATGCAATACATTTCTTGGAATGGTGCATCCTGCCAAGGCCTCAGACAGACTGTGTGCCAGCAAGCAGATTTCCCGACCTTGCGCTGCAATTTTAAGTAACAATTTTAACCTTTGCATGGGTTTCATTTATTCTGTGAGGAACACTGTGCACAGAATTATCGGACTAATCTAAGCATCAGAGAAACAAATTAAGGAAAATGTTACATATCCAGTAAGTATCTGTTCCTAGCATGTAGTGCTCTAGATTCCCATGCTCTGCATACTCCCGACTTCTAGAGTTGGGTTCAGAGTTTTGAAAGTTGTTTTCTTCGAAGAAGTGTTTTGAGTCACTGGATTGAGTGACTCCTCCACTCAATGATACAGCGCATGGGCATCGACTCCTTTGTTAGATTGTCTTCCCGCAGGCGGGTAAAAAAAGGAGTGTAAGAGAAGTATAGAGAAATAGATGTCCATGCAAATGTAACTACATATGTAAAAATATATACAAATATAATGTAACTGCCACAGCCACTGGTGTCCGGGGAGGACACATATGAATCTACAGCACTACATGCGATGAAGGGATGCTCACTGGGTAACATTTTCCCTTCAATGGCATGCGTGGTTGTATATACACATGCTCTGCATAGACTGTAAAGCAGTCCTTCCATAAAAGTGGTGGCTAGCCTGTGGGAGTTGCAGTTGGCTGGAAAAGTGTTCTTAGCACAGCCTGACCTACATTGGCTTGCTGACGTGCTAGCACATCCACACCGTAATGTTTTGTGAATGTATGTGGTGTAGACCATGTATCTGCCTTACAAATGTCAGTTATGTGATTATTTCCAAGAAAGGCTATAGAGGCACCTTTTTTCCTAGTAGAGTGTGCTCTAGGGGTAACAGGTTATGGCTTATTTGCTTCAGCATAACAAGTCTGAATACATTTAACTATCCATCTAGCTATGCTGGTTTTGGATATGGCACTGCCTTTGTGAGGTAGTGAAATTACTACAAAGAGCTGTTTAGTTTTCCTAAACCCTTTTGTTCTGTCAATGTAAAACACAAGTGCTCTTTTAACATCTAGAGTGTGGAGAGCTCTTTGAGCAACAGGGTCAGGTTGCGGGAAGAAGGCTGGCAGCTCAATGGATTGGTCTATATGGAATTGTGAAACCACTGTAGGAAGGAACTACGGGTTTGTCTGAAGGACCACCTTGTCTCTATGAATCTGGAAGAAAGGTTCTTCTAAGGTTAGTGCCTGAAGCTCACTGACATGCCTGACAGATGAGATGGCAACTAAGAAAGCTACGTTTCAAGAAAGGTACGGAAGAGGACATGAATAAAGTGGCTCAAAAGCAGAGCCCATGAGCCTGGTGAGCGAAATGTTAAGGTTCCAGGATGGTGCAGGGGTGCCCTGGGTGGAAGGACCCTTTTAAGGTCTTCCATTGAAGCTTTAATGACTGGGATTCTGAACAAAGAACTATTTTGTCTGTTCTGTAGATATGCAGCTATAGCAGGTAAGATGTAGGCGAATGGAAGTGTAAGTTAGATTTGCTTTCTGTAAATGGAGCCGATAACAAATGATCGCTTGAACAGTAGCTTTCATGGGGTCAATATGTTTGGGTTGACAATAGCAAACAAAATGTTTCTATTTTGTAGCACAACATGCTCTAGTTATGGGTTTACAGGTCTCCCTGAGAAGGTCCATACATTCCGCTGGCAATCTTACGTAACCAAACTCTATGACCTTAGGAGCCGTATCGCAAGGTTGAGTGACTTGGGGTCTGAGTGTGTGATTTTAACTTGATTTTGAGTGAGAAGGTCCGGCCTGTTTGGGAGCTTCTCATGGGGTACTGTTGATAGCTCTATAACGTGGTGAACCACGACTGACACGCCCAAGTTGGAGCCACAAGGACATGGTGAGAGATGTTTCCTGATCCTCCGAACTAGAAATGGAATGAGAGGGAGAGGTGGAAAAGTGTAAGCAAAGATCCCTAACCAGTTCATCCACAGAGCAGTGCCCTTGGAGAGAGGGTGTGGATACCTGGAGGCGAAGGTTGGGTGTCTTGCGTTTTCTGCTGTGGCAAAAAGGTCTGAGGAGTTCCCCACTTGGCAAAGTATGGTTGAATGACTTGTGCATGGAGTTCCCATTCGTGAATGTGGTGCTGCATCCTGCTAAGCAAGTCTTCTAAGTCGTTGCCCGTCCCTGAAAAATACTCTGCCACCAGGTGAATGTGGTGGTGGAGAGCCCACTTCCATATTGCCTCAGAGAGTTATGACAACTGGGACGACTGTGTCCGCCCTGTTTATGTAGCTAATACATGGATGTCATGTTATCCGTGCGGCCTAAGACAAACTTGTAAAACAGGTGATGAAGAAATGCTTTTAGGGCTAAAAACACTGCCTGAAGCTTGAGGTAATTAATGTGTAGGATTAGTGACTGAGATCCCAGAGGCCCTGTACTGTGAGGTCTTGGAGGTGAGTGCCCAAACCAGTGAGTGATGCATCTGTGGTCAGAATGACTTGGGGCACTGGGCACAGAAAAGGATGCCCTTTCAAGAGGTTGGTGGTGTTTCATCACTGCAGAGAAAAGTGAGTATGGCGGTCTAACAACACTACATCTCCCAGGTGACCCTGTGACTGAGACCACTGATGAGACGGACACTGCTGTACGGGAAGCATGTGTAGTCTGGCATGTGGAACAATGGCAATGCAAGATGCCATCATCTCTAGCTGTCTCATAATGGTCCTGACTGTGTAAGTATGATTCTCCTGAAACTGAGGGAGACAAGACTGAAAACTCTTAACACAGGCTGGGTTGGGGTATGCTAACCTTAACTCTGCATTGAGAATGGCTCGTAGATACAGCTGTACCTGAAGAGGTTGAAGGTGGGAATTGGAGCGGTTCAGAGTAAAACCCAGTGTGTGACGGAGAGCCAATGTCAACTGGATGTGATATTGACACTGTTGTAAGGTACTGGCTTTGATGAAAGACATGGCTGTTCTGCCTTCTGAGGTGTACACCCACCACTGCTAAACACTTTGTGAAGACCCTGGAAGCAGCAGTGACCCCAAAAGGCAGAACCCTGAAGTAGTAATGTTTGCCTGCAACAACAAATCTTAAGTATTTTCGGTGTGCAGGGTGGATGAGAATATGAAAGTAGGCATCCTTTAGATCTAGAGCTGTCAAAGTCCTTTCTGTAGAAGTGGAATAACAACTTGAAGAGTTACCATGTGAAAGTGCTCTGACAGGATGTATTGGTTTAGGGATCTGAGGTTGTGTATAGGCCTTAGAGTACCGTCCTTTTTGGAAATCAGGAAGTACAGGGAGTATATTCCTGACCCTTGGTGTTGCAATGGTACAGGCTCTATGATCCCTTTGAGAAGAAGGGATTGGGTCTCTGTTTGAGAAGAGTGGGGTGTTCCTGAGATAGCCTGCAACTGTGAGGGTGAATATTGGGAGGGGACTGGGGATGAGCTCCAGACAATAACCATACTAGATAATGGAGAGGACCCATTGGTGCGTGTTAATGTTGACACATTGTGAAGGAAGGTTTTGCCGCCTTTTCCCAATAGGTGGGTGTGGGATGAGCTGGGAGGAAGATAGAAGTAGTCAATGCTTTGCAGTGGAGGAAAAGCTTTGGGAGGCAGGGCTCTTACCTCGTCCCTTATTATTGTTGCCACTAAAGTAATCCCATGTAGAAACCTCTAAAGAAGGAGGCTTGAGGCTGTCTGGAGTGTGATGTAGACGTCTCAGAGGATGTTGTTTTGAAGGTACCTCTAAAGCCTGGGCCAGGAAAGGTGCCCCTCTGAGATGGAGATTGGAGGGCACCCATGGCCTTTGCTGTGTCGGTATTCTTTTTGAGCTTTTCAACTGTAGTATCCACTTGAGGCCCAAAAAGGTGCTCCTTGTCAAAGGGCATATTAAGGACCACCTGCTGTACCTCTGAATTGAAACCGGAGCAGTGCATCCAAGCATGCCTTCTGAGGAGGACACTACCAATAATGCTGCGGGCAGCTGTGTCTGCGGCATCCAGAGCACAATTAATTGAATTATCGGAAATTGTTTGACCCTCAGCAACTATTTGTTGCCCTCTTTTCAAAGTGCTCATCTGGTAGAAATTGGAGGAGCTCCTCCAAGTCATCCCACTGAGCTCAGTCATATCTGGCCAATAATGCTTGCGAGTTGGCGATACGCCGATGATTGGTTGCTTGCGCAGCAACCCTTTCGCCTACAGTACCAATTTTCTAATTCTCGTTCTCTGGAGGAGGTGAGTCCCCAGAGGCCTGACTGTTAGCACGTTTCCACGATGCGGTGGCAACAACTGAGTCAGGAGGGACAGGAGATCTAATATATACTGGGTCGGAGGGAGCTAGTTTGTATTTTTTGTCAACTCTAGGGGTGATAACCCTAGAGCGGACAGGTACCTTAAAAATGTTGTCAACGTGACGAAGCATGACAGGGAGCTTTGGGAGGAACTGAATATTCCTGTGTGTAGAGGTTAGTGTATCCAACAGGAAGTCCTGCTCGATTGGGTCCTTGTGTAACTGTACCTTATGGAATGCAGCTGTTCATGCCACCACTTGTCAGTAGGAAGGAGTGTCCTCTGGTGGTGAAGGGTGTGCATGGTAGAGATCTGGGTTGTTGGAAGGGATGGGGTTAGGATCATAAGTGTCCCAAGGATCTAGATCACGTTGAGGCCCACCCAAATCTTTCCCACTAAATAAAGAGGATCCCTGAGGAGTGAAATCTCCCTGCGTATGTGAAGCAGGAAAATGAGGAGGGGAGGGAGATGGAACGGAAGAAGTGGATGGAGAAGGTGGAGGAAGAGGTGGTAGAGAAGGCCTAGGAGGTGGGCTGGTGGCCTTGTCCTTGGTTTTCCCTTTTCTGAGGTGGAGAAGTGTCTAAAGCTTCTTGAAAGGAATGCTTCCTCTTCAAAAGTACAGCAGGTGAAGGGATGATGCGTCCTGTACCCTCCTGAATTTGGAGGCGGAGCTGACGAGCATCCATGGTCTCCAATGTAGGCTCCACAGTAGAAGGGGTAGCAGAAGACTGGCTGGAGTCTCTGTGGTCCAAAGATTTTGGCTCTGTGTGTTTCGCCACCTAAGGTTTCAGTTGATGTGATTTTGTCAGAGTGGAGGCTCGGATTGAAATGGAAACAACCTCTCGGTCCGATGTGAAGGAGGTCGAAGACGATGACTTGGTCTTGGCTGATGTTTGCGGAGCCGAGCCAGAAGGCGGGGCAATGAAGCAGTTTTTCTGTTCCGACAATGGCCTGGTGGCAGTGGCGGATCGGCGACCTGTAGAATGGGCCTCTTAACAGTCTTGGGGTGAGCAGGAGAGGTGACTGTACTCACAGGTTGAGCCGAGGTGATTTTGTGGCTCTCGCTATCTGAATGGATGTCAGAGTATGAGGAGTCCTGGATGGAAAGGGCCTCCTCTTCCTGCGCAGGTTCCTCTTGGTGCATGTTCCTCCCCAAAGATGTCTTGGTGTCATCTAGAGTTTTGTGCACCATTTTCAATCGACGTACCCTTTGGTGCTAAAGCATCTTCTTCGATCGGAATTCTCTGCAGGCGTCACAGGTAGCCTCTTGATGATTGGAGGAGAGGCAGAGTTTACAAACCTGATGTGGATTGGTGTGGGGAAATTTTACGTGGCACTGACAGCAGAAACGGAACGGACTCCGTACCATCAAATTGGCATATCTGTCAGTGTCTTGTGGTAACATAGGCCCGAGCTGGGCAAGGACGCACGAAAGGGTGCGCGGTCCATGCCCAGAACGACGATTCAAAGCAAGCGCTAAGGTGTAAAGGACTAGCGGAAACAATAACGTCAAAAGAAGGTAAGTTAGAGGAAAGATTTTAAACCGAAGCGAGTCGAAAGACGGAGCGAAGACACACACGTCTGAACCAGACAATGGAGAGGAAAAAAATCTAACAAAGGAGGCAATGCCCATGTGCACTATCAATGAGAGAAGGAATCACTCGATCCCGTGACTCTGAACACTTCTTTGGAAGAAAAAAAACTTGCACCACTTAGGAGCCAACATTCGATGGCAGGAGTATGCAGAGCATGTGTTTCTACAGCCACACATACCATCGAACATTAAGATATTTTCCTGTACAATTCACATGGAATCGTTGCTGAGACAGATAAAAGAATATACATTCAAAGAGAACAGAATAAGGAAAATAAGACTTTTCTGTTGCTACCTACAGAACACAATACAAGAGTAGTCTCAGCAGTAATACTTATCTGACCTGCCTGCACAATAATAGTCTCATTAGTCTGCCCCTGTGTCCCGGTTATCAAAAAATAAAGATGATTTTATTAAGAATATATTGCAGGCAGCATAAAGTGGAAATGCAGAAAACTTTACCTGGTGGTTCTCATATCCTTTTTGAGATTTGACATGCTTTACTTTTGGACATCCAACTCCAATCGAAAGTATAGTGTCTTCTATTAGAGGCAAAGTCCCAGAGTCTTGGACTGATCTCACCTCTACCTGGATACGCCGTGACTGTCCCTGTAGGAGGCGCATTAGATCAAATATTCAAATGGTTACATTATGTACTATGTGCAGGCATTAAAAAAATATTTTGAATCTTAGATTAAATCAACTACTTATTCCAACAGACTATATTATATTCAGAGAAGCTAGAGTTATCTTTTAAAATGTAAAGATCCAATTTGCTCTCTTGTACAATGTGGAGTCCACACAACTCAGTCACTCTCTGACATGTTGTAAAACGAACAAAACACAGTAACAGAAACGGAACAACATATAAGGAAAGTTTGACTTGAATGATTCAAAAGTTTTACTAGAATAATTAAAATTGCCTGGACATAGAGACACAACAATGCACCTTATTTACACATACCTACACTCGTTAATCTGTGTGATATGTTACATCAGGAAGAAATTTACACAAGCATAAAACAATATGACCACAAAAGAAAAAGTTGATTTAACTTTGCTCAGGACTGATATTACTATTCACAGTAATATATACGAAAGAGTAAAAACTTGGAAATATATTCACTAGTTCATGGCAAGCCGACAGGCAAAAACAATTGTTGAGCATCCGTAAAAATAAAGGAAGGTGGGCTTTAAAATAGATTTTAAAAATAGTACAGTACCTCCAATACAACAGCTATAAGATAAGGTAAAATCCTAAAGGATGGGTAATATATACCAAATGAACATGTGTGAACTCCCAAAAGAACTGGCAAAGGCTGTATGTTGCTGGTATTGGCAGTGCCTATCTGCATTAGGTATGGCAATGCAGTGCTGTTTAGAATGGGTGTTTACACAGCACAATTCACGGAGGTGTCAATGTCCCTTTCTTAATGTTTCACAACCGGCCAGAGATTAAATAATCAGATACATGTTAAGCTGTAGCTGGTGAGCTGGAAGCTGTTGAAAAAAATGGAAAGCACAAAGTTTTGTATTTGACTGGCCTGGCCTGGAGAGGAAGAAGCAGAAGTAGCAGGCAGTACATTATGATATGTTGAAACTATTCATGCTGGCACCAAACTCACAGTTGCACACTTGTGACAAGAGGGTTGCCTGCTATTGCCTGGACAAGGCAGGCGCATGGGTGGAACATTTGTCACATGCATGTCCTTGATCGGATGCACAAATTATAGGTTGATGCACACTGGAGATGCTGGCTGAGCTGCTCAGATGGCAGGGCATCATCAACGTGCCAGAGGAATCGAAAGGCCAGGTAAAAAAGTAGATGTCTGTCAACCAGTCAATTTAGTAATTGTTCCCACACCTGCCAGCAGTACGCGCCACAGTGGCATTGCCTCAACTGGTAGCGATCGTCTGGCAAATACACTACATGACTTTCCCCTTCACCCACTGCTAGCACTGGAAGTGGAACTAGGAGATACTTGGGGAGGCACGTGTTCTTCATGGCTCGACGAAGTAAGCATTGTAATGGCAATGGTGATTCACAAGCCACCAGTAGTGGATACTGGAAAGGCACTGTGTATTAACATGCAGGAGGTCAGCTGATACTGGAATGGGAACAGTGATTCAGATGCTGGGTGGTGGATACTGAAACAGCATGCAGGATGGACTGGGGCAGTGGATGCTAGAATGGAAATGGTGCTTCTTATGATGGGATTGAGTGATAATGAAATGGCAACGGTGCTTTACATTTCTGAGGTAGCGGATGCTGAAAGAGAAGTTGTGGAAGAGCACAGCAGCAGGGCAATGGTGATTTACATGCAGGGGACGAAGGATACTATAATGAGAAAGTATATGCTAGGGTGTCGGTGGATACTGTAAGGGAGCTGGTGTTTCTTTGGATTTAAACACGGGCTACTGAAATGGCTCTTCATGTGACATGGATGACTGACAGCAAATAGGCTTTAAGTGCTAGGGAAAATTAATACTGGAACAATAATAATGCTGTACATTCTGTCAGATAGTGGATAATATATGTCTTTTAGCATGGGGATGTGGCTTCTGGACTTCATGAGCTGGACAGTATATACTGAAAAGGTAAAGGTGCAGTCCATATTAGGAGCAGTGGAAAGTGGGATGTCAATGGTGCTTTATAAGGTGGGTGCCATGGACACAAGGATGTCAATGGGGCTGCACATGCTGAGTGCAGTGTGCACTGTAATGTCAAAGGCCATTCACATTCCAGGAGCAGCAGATAATGGGATGTCAACAGAGCTTCACATGCAGGGAGCAGTGGATACTAAGATGTCAAAGGTAGTTCACATTCCGGAAGCAGCAGATAATGGGATGCCAATGGTGCTTCTCAGTCCAGGAGCAGTGGATAATGGGAAGCCAATGGTGCTTCACATGCCAGGAGCAGTGGATAATGGGAAGCCAATGGTGCTTCACATGCCAGGAGCAGTGGATATTGGGAAGCCAATGGTGCTTCACATGACAGGAGCAGTGGATAATGGGAAGCCAATAGAGCTTCACATGCAGGGAGCAGTGGATGCTGAGATGTCAGTAGTGCTCCACAGGCTCGGTGCAGTGGATACAGAGACTGCAACTGCACCTAACAAGACAGGAGCAGTGGATGCTGGATTGGCAATAGAGCTTTACAAGCCAGAGAGTAATAAGGATAATGAAACTCTAGGATAAATCGAAAGAAATGTTGAATTTACTACCTCAGTGATACAGAAAATAATCCTCTTTCCTACAACTTACAAAACAGAGACAAAACACCACTTCACTTGTACACCGCATTGGAACATCATGCAAATGGCTGTGTGTGTTAATTTAGATTATGCTTCACAAAACCTTTCTGTTCAAAGTATGTAAAATACATACCTGTCTGAGCTGGAATATGCCACCGGTCTGCACATCTTTAGCAGGAATGACTTCAACAGGGCAGTATTCTCCATTCTCATTCAGTTCCAAGATTTGGACCCAGAGTTCCACCTTTCGAGTAACCTCACTCCACCTAGAACCAAAGTTCTACAGGTTGAAAAAGAAAATACTATGCATAGTTGTACTGTACAAAACAATATCTCAATTTAAGTAAGGTGAATTTGGTGGGAGCGTTGTGACCAAAAAAGGGATTTGGACACAGTGACCACAACAGATCTAGATAATTTGTTGTACAGTATTTGATTAAAATGTTGAAAACAAGCAAATACCAAATCACTTTACAAATTATTGTGTGAATTGTACTTGCATTTCCTATAGTAAACATTTATAAGAAAAACATTGGCCAAAATGCAAAATGGGACTGTTACACATACAATGTCATAGTTGTAGCCGAAACACGGAAGGTTAGTGCATTGCGAAGAACATTAAGCCTGATCTGGTTTAACTAATACTAAGCATACTCCAGTACCCTAAAACATAAATTAGATCCTTGGCTTATTGAAAAGTTGTGTTCCTGTTTCACGGCCCCATTATATTGTAAATTAAGTTGATCATTTTTATACTCCTTGTGCAAACAAGTTAGCAAATGCAAGAGGACTCAATGACCCCTGATCTTCCTCTGGATGCATTTTCAAGCAACCTACCATCTACTTCAAACTTAAAAGTATTTCTAGCACACACTTCTCCTACTGGACAGAAAAACTGGAAGCTCTATGAAATTCAACAACATAACAAAAAGAAGGCCATAAATACAAGACGACATGGGAACGGTACAGTTTTTTAGTTCATTGAGTTCATGTAACCTGGCAGCTATGTGGCTTTCCTGTTCTTTAGGTAAAAATATTTTTTGTTATTAGTTGTTATGTTCACACCTTTAGTATAAGGGTGTCTGTATGTGGTGGTAAACAATCATTTTGAATTTCTCCAATTAACCTTTGCTGGGAATGTAATTTCAATATTCATGTGGAGATAACATAAATTAATGGATATCCTTCAAGACTATAAACTCTCAAGATCCCAGATGTCTGTACCGCTGCCCGCCTACCTTAAACAAAAAAGGTTCAGGTACCTTAAGCCACAACAGATCACAAATCTGAAAAGATTGATTTCTTTGTAACGGGTAAATCCATTATTAGGAGACCCATAAGTAATACTTCTGGTATGCTGCTGAACTTTACAATATTTCTGCAACGCTCTAGTTCAAAAAGTGCACCTATTTCAAAGTTTTGATCTTCTTTGACAAATAAATCACAGTAAAAGCCTATACAGTGTCTGGTGTTTAGAAGCAAAAACCACTTTCTAATTGCAGTTATATGTCCAATAGAAATTTCTAATCTTTTGTACTTTCGTCACTTCCTGGTTGAGACACAGGAAACAAATCTGCAGCAATTTCAGTTTTTACCTTTTGCTCAGTCAATGTAATTTTCATAATAGGTGTATTACACCAACTAAATGCCTCACACTGTTCAGAGAGCCACATATTCATACACATCATGAGACAAAAAGAAAAAGCCACTTCATAACTGTCTGAGCAGCCCAGGCTCGAATGGCACACCCGCAGATAAGCACAAAAAATAAATCAGTCCTTTCAGCAGAACCACATGTATAACACTGTGACTTAAAATATTCCACCACCAATATAAAATTCAAAAGAGTAGGCTTTTATTCTGCCACTTGCCAAGTATCCAAGTTATGACATTGTGGAAGTGATTATGAAGTTGCAATGGCTCTGAATTTGGTGTATTCCTGTGATCTACTACATGGGCTCTTTCATTCATGCTTTATGCGTTTAAAAAGTCTCACCTCAGATCATATTTGTGATTCCATGGCTCTTTGTGGGTTGGCATCTGTGGAACAGCATGAATGCAGCACCTTTTCTGAGTCCTGCACTTGTGTTCCTTATGAGACTATAAGAGGTCATCAAGTCTCAACTCATCTTCCAGTGCAGTGTGGTTTCAGAGCATTACATTTTAAGCCTTATTTCCACAGCTGGTCAGATAATTTGATTCCTAACCAAACTTGCATATCACTAGAAAATGTGCTATTTTCTTTTGTTCCATCTTTCATTGTATGACCTAATAACACCAAGTAACTGGTGATTTGCTGTAGCATTTTGATCTTGCACATGTATGCACCTACACAGATGTATTCTAATTTCCCAGATAGATTACCACTACGAGCCGCCAAACGAAAAAAAAAACATATCTCCTATATGTCCTGAAGAACCTGGTGCCCAATTATATTGAATGGATGGAAGTGGTCAGAATGACTTTGATTTCTCTGGTTGATGTTGCACCGGCTCCAGGAGGACTGTATATAAGATAAAAGATTAGCTTTTGGAAATGAACTAGTGGCAGATGGACAGGCCTATGGAACAGAAGGTGGTGGAATCCTGGAGAATACTTTATTTAGGCATAAGTCATTTCAACAAAAAATTATGTACACCATAACACAGTTCAGGTTATAGCAGGTCTTAAAGTTTTGGGTGTGCAATTAGTGATAGGAGTTGTGTATGAAGGGGTGGAAGATGAGCAATTAATGTGTTTGGTCAATGTATTGTATGCTGTGTTAAACAAGGGATGAGGTTGCCAAGAATGCATGTGGAACGGGTGTGAGCCATGGCTCTATGACAAAGATTGGGCCAAGCTGGTGTGTGGGGATGTCTGTGGCATTGTAGGAAAGTACCATCTTGCCTGGCATGTTACCCCCATATTTCACTGTATATATGTTGTTTTAGTTGTATGTGTCACTGGGACCCTGCCAGCCAGGGCCCCAGTGCTCATAAGTGTGCCCTGTATGTGTTACCTGTGTGATGACTAACTGTCTCACTGAGGCTCTGCTAACCAGAACCTCAGTGGTTATGCTCTCTCATTTCTTTCCAAATTGTCACTAACAGGCTAGTGACCAATTTCACCAATTTACATTGGCATACTGGAACACCCTTATAATTCCCTAGTATATGGTACTGAGGTACCCAGGGTATTGGGGTTCCAGGAGATCCCTATGGGCTGCAGCATTTCTTTTGCCACCCATAGGGAGCTCTGACAATTCTTACACAGGCCTGCCATTGCAGCCTGAGTGAAATAATGTCCACGTTATTTCACAGCCATTTACCACTGCACTTAAGTAACTTATAAGTCACCTATATGTCTAACCTTTACCTGGTAAAGGTTGGGTGCTAAGTTACTTAGTGTGTGGGCACCCTGGCACTAGCCAAGGTGCCCCCACATTGTTCAGGGCAAATTCCCCGGACTTTGTGAGTGCGGGGACACCATTACGCGCGTGCACTATACATATGTCACAACATATGTATAGCGTCACAATGGTAACTCTGAACATGGCCATGTATCATGTCTAAGATCATGGAATTGTCACCCCAATGCCATTCTGGCATTGGGGAGACAATTCCATGATCCCCTGAGTCTCTAGCACAGACCCGGGTACTGCCAAACTACCTTTCCCGGGGTTTCACTGCAACTGCTGCTGCTGCCAACCCCTCAGACAGGTTTCTGCCCTCCTGGGGTCCAGCCAGGCTTGGCCCAGGAAGGCAGAACAAAGGACTTCCTCAGAAAGAGGGTGTTACACCCTCTCCTTTTGGAAAAAGGTGTCAGGGCTGGAGAGGAGTAGCCTCCCCCAGCCTCTGGAAATGCTTTGATGGGCACAGATGGTGCCCATCTCTGCATAAGCCAGTCTACACCGGTTCAGGGATCCCCCAGCCCTGCTCTGGCACGCAACTGGACAAAGGAAAGGGAAGTGACCACTCCCCTGACCTGCACCTCCCCTGGGAGGTGCCCAGAGCTCCTCCAGTGTGCTCCAGACCTCTGCCATCTCGGAAACAGAGGTGCTGCTGGCACACTGGACTGCACTGAGTGGCCAGGGCCAGCAGGTGACGTCAGAGACTCCTTCTGATAGGCTCTTACCGGTGTTGCTAGCCTATCCTCCTTCCTAAGTAGCCAAACCTCCTTTTCTGGCTATTTAGGGTCTCTGCTTTGGGGAATTCTTTAGATAACGAATGCAAGAGCTCATCAGAGTTCCTCTGCATCTCTCTTTTCACCTTCTGCCAAGGAATCGACCGCTGACTGCTCTGGACGCCTGCAAAACTGCAACAAAGTAGCAAAGACGACTACTGCGACCTTGTTACGCTGATCCGTCCGCCTTCTCGACTGTTTTCCTGGTGGTGCATGCTGTGGGGGTAGTCTGCCTCCTCTCTGCACTAGAAGCTCCGAAGAAATCTCCTGTGGGTCAATGGAATCTTCCCCCTGCAACCGCAGGCACCAAAAGACTGCATCACCGGTCCTCTGGGTCCCCTCTCAGCACGACGAGCGTGGTCCCTGAAACTCAGCAACTCTGTCCAAGTGACTCCCACAGTCCAGTGACTCTTCAGTCCAAGTTTGGTGGAGGTAAGTCCTTGCATCCCCATGCTAGACTGCACTGCTGGGTACCGCGTGATTTGCAGCTGCTCCGGCTCCTGTGCACTCTTCCAGGATTTCCTTGTGCACAGCCAAGCCTGGGTCCCCAACACTCTAACCTGCAGTGCACGACCTCCTGAGTTGTCCTCCGGCGTCATGGGACCTTCTTTTGTGACTTCGGGTGAGCTCCGGTTCACTCTTCTTCGTAGTGCCTGTTCCGGCACTTCTGCGGGTGCTGCTTGCTTCTGAGTGGGCTCTTTGTCTTGCTGGACGCCCCCTTGTGTCTCCTCACGCAATTGGCGACATCCTGGTCCCTCCTGGGCCACAGCAGCATCCAAAAACCCTAACCGCGACCCTTGCAGCTAGCAAGGCTTGTTTGCGGTCTTTCTGCACGGAAACACTTCTGCAAGCTTCTTCACGACGTGGGACATCCATCCTCCAAAGGGGAAGTTTCTAGCCCTCTTCGTTCTTGCAGAATCCACAGCTCCTACCATCCGGTGGCAGCTTCTTTGCACCCACAGCTGGCATTTCCTGGGCATCTGCCCACTCCCGACTTGATCGTGACTCTTGGACTTGGTCCCCTTGTTCCACAGGTACTCTCGTCCGGAAATTCATCGTTGTTGCATTGCTGGTGTTGGTCTTCCTTGCAGAATTCCCCTATCACGACTTCTGTGCTCTCTGGGGAACTTAGGTGCACTTTGCACCCACTTTTCAGGGTCTTGGGGTGGGCTATTTTTCTAACCCTCACTGTTTTCTTACAGTCCCAGCGACCCTCTACAAGCTCACATAGGTTTGGGGTCCATTCGTGGTTCGCATTCCACTTCTAGAGTATATGGTTTGTGTTGCCCCTATACCTATATGCTCCCATTGCAACCTATTGTGACTATACATTGCTTGCACTGTTTTCTATTGCTATTACTGCATATTTTGGTATTGTGTACATGTATCTTGTGTATATTTGCTATCCTCATACTGAGGGTACTCACTTAGATACTTTGGCATATTGTCATCAAAATAAAGTACCTTTATTTTTAGTATATCTGTGTATTGTGTTTTCTTATGATATTGTGCATATGACACCAGTGGTATAGTAGGAGCTTCACACGTCTCCTAGTTCAGCCTAAGCTGCTCTGCTAAGCTACCTTTTCTATCAGCCTAAGCTGCTAGACACCTCTTCTACACTAATAAGGGATAACTGGACCTGGTGCAGAGTGTAAGTACCCCTTGGTACCACTACAAACCAGGCCAGCCTCCTACAGGCATGAGTTTCAAATATGGGTTTAATACCTGAAGGCCACAGGAGGACTAATTTCTGACAGTTCTTGCTACCTTTTTGGAAATGGCCCTTGCTTTGGCCCAATGGGCCTTCAGATGTGGAATTTCTTTCCAAATGGGAAAGACTAACACTGAACACATTAAGGGGGTTATTACAACTTTGGAGGAGGTGTTAATCCTTCCCAAAAGTGACGGTAAAGTGACAGATATACCACCAGCCGTATTACGAGTCCATTATATCCTATGGAATTTGTAACAAGACTGGTGGTATATCCGTCACATTTGGGACGGATTAACACCTCCTCCAAAATTGTAATAACCCCCTAAGTCCTGAATGCTGTTTGAAGCAACACCGTTGTTTTACAATCAGTCCCTACTACTTCAACAGCAATTACGGAAGCATGTGAGGCTATTTAAGCAGCTGGATTTAGTGGATAATGCTGATCCTGCCCATACTTTGGCCCTTTTGAATGATGTAGTCCACCCTGCAAAAGTAAGAAAAGAAGGGTGCACTGTTCCAAAATAATAACTAACTGGGACTATTTTCTACAGGAGCGAGAACCGTCAAGTTCAGCAGGGAGAAGGTGTACCCATACATCAAGGAGGATTACGATACAGATAATCTATCACGCTCTTCCGATGACTCCACCACCTCATATAAAAAAATCACGGAATTCTAACAGTGGTTCATCATCAGATGGGTGGAGCACCGACGAGAACGCCCCACGACCATTTTACAACTACCCACCTTACCCTTTAAACCATACCATGGCCTGGCAACCACCATATCCTTTTTACCAATCCCGCCCCCGATGCCATTTGTGCCTTTTTTTAGGCCGGGGCAGAGGCAGAGGAAGAGGAAGAGGCAGGCATGTCCGATGGTCAAGGGAAGAGCCACAAATGGTGACCAGGAGCCAAACCAAGAGCCCCACACCGAGAACCTAGTTGTCAACTTGTCTAAGAGACAACTATCAGTAGATGAAACTAGGGTTCTCAACAGAGGCCTTGGTTTTGTCCCTACTCCTGATGAGGACTTTTTTCGCCTACAGATCGAATTGGCCCAATTTTTCCGCAAGATCCGTCTGCATGTTTTTTTCAAAGACAAACCTGGGGAACCTCAAATCCTGGACTCAGGCCTTAAAAAACCTTCAACTTTCTCACCATTAGCCTCCATGATGCCCAGCGAGGTTATGACGTTTGAAAAAGCCGTACTATCTGACATATCCCGCTTACAACCTAAGCACCCTTATATCAACATCCCTACGAAAGAAAAACAGGCTTTACAATCTTTAGCAACTGATCCTGACATCACTATTAAACAGGCCGACAAAGGTGGGGCAATAGTAATCATGGACACAGAGGACTACAGACAAGAATGTTTACGATTGTTGGATGATACTACCTATTATTCTAAGATCACCATCGACCCCACTAAGAGACTACAGATCCAGATCAGGAGCCTCTTAGAGGAAGCCAAAAGCAATACCTGGATTTCTGCCAAAGAGGCTGAGTTTCTTGATACCACCGACCCTAAAATACCTTACTTCTACTGTTTACCTAAAATTCACAAACGTATAAATCCACCCCCAGGTCGACCAATTGTGTCAGGTATAGGCTCTGTCCTAGAACCTTTGTCAATTTTCTGCGACCACTTCTTTCAACCACTAGTGAGAAATTCTTCTACCTATCTACAGGACACCAAGGATGTTCTTAGACTAATTGAATCTGTGAGCCAGACTGGAGAGATCCAGGGTTTAATCACCTTAGATGTTGAAGCACTTTATACCAACATTCCCCAGGAGGCCACTTTACATGTAGTAGAAACAGAACGTTTGAATGATTCAGCCTCACTTTCCACCCCCATCTCCTTCATCATGCAACGTGCTACCCTGGCCCTCACTGAGAATTATTTCCAATTTGAAGAGCAATTTTTCCATCAGATCAGAGGCACATCGATGGGTAGCACATTTGCGCCTAGTCTTGCCTGTCTTTATATGTATAATTTTGAGAAGACATTTATTTTGACAACAAACAATCCCTTCCAGAGAGATATCAAATTATGGAAACGCTATATAGACGATATATTGGTCACATGGCAAGGACCATTATCTTTAGCAGATGAGTTTACCACCTGGATTAATTCCCTTGACCCTTATCTAAAATTTACTGCTTCTATATCATCGACCCATTTACCTTTTCTCGACCTGATGATTACCATTGATAACGGTCGTCTGTCAACGAGCACATATCAAAAACCTACAGATCGGAATAGTCTCCTTCTATATGAGAGCTATCATCCGAAAGCACTCAGAGACAATCTACCTGTTGGTCAATTCTAACGACTTAGACGGAATTGTAGCACTCTTACACAGTTTGACCAACAAGCTAGTGCATTGCAGACCAAACTTTATGAACGCCATTATCCACCTAAGGTTGTTAACCTGGCTCGGAAAAGAGCTAGCAATAACCATAGGGAGAGTTTATTAGAATACAAAGAGAAGGCGCCACAGACATTTATTACCTGTGTCTTGACGTTCACCCCCCTTTCTAATGACATTAAAAAATTGATCATCAAACGTTGGTCGATATTAGAAAGTGGAGGTACCTCAATGCCAAAACCTCTATTTGCTTTCAGACGGACTTCTAATATCAAGGACTTAGTGGTCCATACGCGTCCGCGTGTATTGCACAACACCTCCACCCAAAGAACATTATGGGACCTTCCCCCAGTTGAGGGTCACTACCTGTGCGGTAATTGCAATGTATGCGCACTGACTGATCAAACAATGTCACTGGACCTAGACCCCTTTGGGAGATGGTTTCTAAAAAAAACACACAAATTGCAATTCAAAGAATTGCATTTACATGATCACGTGCCCCTGTGGACTACGTTACATAGGGAGGACCACACGCCCTGTGAAGATACGTATCAATGAACACAGGAGCAATATTAAATGCCCTAGAATCACTACCAAACTTAGTGCTCATTTTATTGACTTCCCTCATACCCCAGATGAGTTACGGTGGGTGATTCTAGAAGCACCAAGAGTTAAACCAAACATTACTCAGTCTCTCTTTAGAATCGAACAACGTTGGATTTTCCGACTGGGTACCTCAACCCGGGGACTAAATGATGAAATTCCATGGTCCTCACTCACCCCTAGATAAACTAAGTCTTCTCACTAGCTATTGATATTCCCAGATAAATCGAACACACTGACCATTTTTGTAATTTTTATCATGACATAATCTGTATATTAGCAACCCCATGACTCTAATAATTTTACTTATCTCTCTATTATGACGAAATCTCTATATTTTGTGACTCCTCCATATAATTTTAACGATTCTATTTGCATACTGAGGTTTTGACAATTCTGTTTCCACTGCCCACATATTTAAGATTCTGGCATTAGTAACTCACATTTTTGGAGTCTTTCACAACCTTTTATGAGAAAGGTTTTTACAATTTTTGAGTTATTTTCACTTTGCCTGGACTCAATAGTTATGAATTCGGTTGTTTTTCTTTCGAAAAATGGCGACGGAGCGCAAGTCCTTCTTCGATTTACGTTTTTTGCTCCTACGACTACCTAATAGATAGCGCGAGACGCGCGGATAGTCGACGGAGCGGCAGTCCATCTTTGATTTTTTGTTTCCATGACCACCTAACAGACAGCGCGAGATGCGCGCACATTCGATTGTACTTCCGGGTCCTCATTACGTATTTGAGGACCACGGAGACACACGTTGTTTGTTGGCACGGGGACGTTATCAGGAGGGTAGGTGCTATATGCCCTACGGACCGGTAACAGAAGTAAGTACTTCGTATTGCTTATACCTTCACCGCTGCCCCAACAAAATCCCCGCAATATGTCCACACGATCGCGACGGTGGAGAGGGTTGAGTTCTCCTTCTCTGACCGCGATCGCTTTAGTTCGTTTTTTGGACTACACGGGTGATACTAGGTGTTATTGTGCCATCGGATTGAATTATATTTTAACCAACAAATTTTCATTTTTTTCCACTTTGACTTTACAATAATACCTATATTTTAGACAACTGTTTCACTTTATTCCTGATTGTCTTTGGTATTACCCCTGATATTTTTCTTTTACATTACTATGACATTTAGATTGTTTGTTCCGGTTACTGATATTTGATTCCCATGGGGCTCTATCCACAGACCGGGGATGGTAAGCCTTAAGAAATGTTTTTATATTTTAGATGATTATATTTTTGTCTTGCACATGATGTACTTAACCTATTGCGTTCGTGTGTAACTAATGGGCACTTTATTCTCTACATGCTGTTGCTTTATTTATTTTTTAGGGCGACTTTGACTGACATAAACAACTTCACAGTAAGTGACTGTAAGTTTTGCTCCTAATTGGATTTTTGATTTTTTGGAGAAGTTTTTCTATGGTCCTGATGAAGCGTTGAGGGATCCGTATGGACCACCAGACGCGAAACATGTAGACCCCTTTTTTGAGAAGCCACTTTTGGGTTTTTCCTCAAACTTATATTTTGTGTGCGAGTAGATGAGCATTATTACTCAGTCTTACTCCCCTCTTGTTTTTAACTTTGGTCTCCATCACAGTAGTATTGATTAAAACCATGATTATTGAGCGTAGATGGATAACCAATTTTACTTTTGTTTTCTCTCCTATATTACTTGGGTAATCTCTGATACCCTTTCTTATCTCTAACTATCAGTAGAGCATATACGGTTAAGAGCCCCCTCAGTGGAGCCCGTTAGGCATTGCAGCACCGGCCTAACGAGGAGCTTTCCCAATGATGAAATCTTACATCCAATGTGATGCTTGAGGGTTCTCGCTCCTGTAGAAAATAGTCCCAGTTAGTTATTATTTTGGAACAGTGCACCCTTCTTTTCTTACTACTGTATATGGGAGACTGTGCACTGGACCATCAATCTCCCAGGTCCCTCTCCTTTGTTTACAGTCCACCCTGCAAAGTCTGACATACATTCTAACAGTCTATCTACGTCCTTATTTGAAAACAAATCTCTACACCACAACCACTTGAGAAACAACATCTCAGAAGGCTTGTGGGGAAGAAATCATATTCCCTGCAATACAGAAATATAACACATGCATGAATATGGTTGCATTCCTGTTTACAATACTTCAGCACAAAGAACACTAAAGACCTAAGCACTGGTCATGGTCACTTTACTTTTTTTTTTTTTTTTAATAATGAAAACTGATCAAACTGCTATACATGCAATTAATATTTTAAGACCAACATGTGCTGATACAAGTTTATAATTTACAATCAACTGGTGTTGTAAGGATGTAATCTTGAAGTTACCTGTCTCGGAGACTGCGAGTTTTTGCTTGAATTATTCCCAGGTCCCACAGAGCTGGGTTTTTTCGAGGATCGTTTGGTTTATGGCCATACACTTCTATTGCCAAGGCTCCTTCGGCAAGATAATCAATGAAATCTTCAGAAATAGTTGTAGAAAACTCCTATAAGTCAAATAATGTGATGGGGAACACATTACAAATATTCAATAATCACATACAAGCCAGGTCACAAACTGAGCTGATTAGCTGGTTAGAATTATTTAAACAGCATCAACATTTTAGAGGATTTTTGGTTTTGCACAAATCTCTCAATGCTTTATGGTTACTGGAATGTTCATTGCTTTCCTTCTCCAACTAAGTTAATGAGGTTTTATAAAACTCAAATAGAGTTCATATTGCAACTCAGTTTATTTAATCACTGCTGGCATTTCAGCCAGAGAAACCCCTGGGAAAAAGTGCATAGCAGTAATCTTGCCACTTTTCGACACATGTTAAGGGAAGGATTTCAATAATGTCTAAAACACCGTAGGGCACCACAAGCATCCTGTAGTAAAATGACTTCTGCTGTAGCTCATCATGGTAGGTACCTAGTAGCCAATTTCCCCTGGTTTATGACCATTCAAGGAAGTAAAGGCTTCCATCTCCAAGTTCCTAAACTTATACGCAATATCTCGCCGAGACATGAAAATATCCAAAAGGTAAAAAAACTGGAATGATAACACTTGGGGGAACTGAGTGCTTGCGGTTTTCTTCATTATCTCCCATTGGACAGCAGTGTGGAGCTGAAGTGCTTATGAGGAAACTGTAATGAAAATACCTAACCTCTGCCTATCACCTGAAAGTGCCATTAAGCCAGATTCAAATAGGATTTAGCAATTAAAAAATATATATGCATCCTAATTTTATTAAAAATGTCATTCAAGATTCAAAAGCACTGGTAAGATCTGCGTTATGAAAATTAACAGACTACATAGAGTGAGTGACCAAGATTCATTTTGATAATTTAATGAAAACATAATTGTGCAATTTGATTGTTACTATGTGTAGAAACTAATCATTCGTGTTGGAGGGCTGATAAATATCAAATATGCCAAGGCCATTTCTGATGCCAATTTAATTTCTGATGTTTTGGTGATTTGGACTTTCATGCAATTAACTTAGACCCCTTGTGTTCTAATATAACTAAAAAACAAAAGTGCAACAATTTTCATTTTAACAAGTTATCTCAGAAGGCTGCCAGTGCATCAATATAAACCGTCTCAGATACACTGATGCAATTGCCCATCAATGGTAAATTCTCTGTATCAAAGACAAACACTTCAAAGTTTTCAAGAACATAGAGAGGCAAAACAAGATTAATGTTCATTGTGAGACTTTTTCTAATCCACACTGCAATGGCAATAACTGTTTACACAAAACAAAATAGTTGTCAAGAATATGTTTTTTGATAAATGAGTTTATAAAAGAAAGCCAACACATCTTTTACTGAAACTGATTGTTTTCAAAGATGTTCAAAAGAGGATGAATCAAGGAGTCAAGAGAAACAATTGAATGTCAGGTCCAAAGGGTCTGATTATGCATTAATCTTTCTCAATTTACTGCTCAGCATCCCTACATTAACACTAAATTTATAACAAATGGGCCTACCTATCCCATGCGTTCAAGATACAGAATTAACTGTCTACCAATTATGGTCCTCCAAATTCATGTAAGACAATCCCCAAGGAAAAAAAGTTATCTCGTTTCAGTGCTCTGCAGTCAGGTAAGTGTTTTTTCTTATGTAATATGTCTAGGACTGTATTACTATTGTGGCAGTATGATACTGTGCTTCTAATATAAATTTCACTAATATGCTGACCATGGTAGCAAACTGGGTACGAACCAACTGCCTGTATCTCAACTCCGACAAGACGGAAGTACTGGTCTTCATCAACAAGATCTCCCCATGGAACTGCATCTGGTGGCCATTGGACCTAGGACCCACAGACGACAAGACATCTAGGGATCATCCTAGATGACAAACTCAACATGACAGCTCAGGTCAATGCAGTGAGAACGTCCTGCTTTCACATCCTATGCCTGCTATGAAAGATCTTCAAATGGTTGCCTCAGAAGCATCACGCAAGCACTCATCACCAGCAGGCTGGACTACGGCAATACTCTCTATGCCGGAATCTCCAAATAACTCCTACACAAACTCTAGACCATTTAGAATGCTGCTGCATGACTAATTCTCAACCTCCCTGCACTACACCTCAGGGAGTTTCACTGGCTCCCCATTCACAAGTGCATCTGAATTCAAACATCTCACACACACAAAGCCCTATACAAGCAGGTATCGAAAAAATCTACTCATTAACTTGCTATGGCAAGACATATTTTATCAGGTTGAGCTATTTTTAGGACCTACTCGCCCCGTCTGGTGAGTTGACAAAGAACAGGTGTTCTTTCAGTCAGAAAGTGAAGGAGAAATAAGGACGCCTTTAAATCTTGTTCTAATCTTGTCACATTTGCTCTGTGATCAGAGACAGAGGTCAAAAGTCAGTTTGTCTTTTTACAATTACTTTTCCTTCTGACTGCAGAGTTCTAGGATTTTGTAAGGTGAACTGCCTGACTTGCTATACAAAGAGTGTGAAATGAAAGGCTGTAGGGTGTCAGGTTTTTCCTAATACACATTTAAATAATTACGTTAACTGTACAAACATTTCAAAATATATTTTAGCAGTTGTGAAAGCCCATTTCTTTGTACTTTTGTGTGATGAAAAATATCAACTTTACTTGGTGATGTGCAAATGATAAATGTTTTCTGAAGCCCAATTTTCACAGATTATTAACACACTATATAGTTTTACCTGTAAAGCTGCAAGTAAGTGGGAACATTTTTGGACATTCCTTTGAAATTTACTGTCTGCAAATTGTAGTGTGCTACCACATTATGCTTTAGTAATAATATATTTATTAAAAGTGAGTGTTTAATCATAAACTAAGAAACACGCCTGCCCTGATGGCAATGCTATTAGTAAACTAAGAGGCAAGTGACGGATCATATGTACCCTATATGCGGGCTAGATTCTCATTATAGATGAAGCAAATGTTTGTCTATTTAATGAAACAAGATCTTTTTTGTACAGCAGAAATGCTGAATTCACATATTTGAAGGTGCACTCATTTGTGAGAATGATGAAAAAGGTGACTGCAAAAATAAAATATTTCCCTAGGATCACACAATTTGAGACCCGTTTATGGGTCAAGTGCATTACAGTTAGGTTGAGCAGATTGTTCAAGTGAACTACCTGCCGGTCTGTTAACATTTTGTGATGTTTTGAGGCCTGACAACACAGGACCAGAATATCTGAACAGCTGCATACACTTTCACCAATCCACCAGATACCTAAGCTCTGCCTCACTCTTGCTCGCACACACTCACCGCATCCACAAAAGCAAAAACAGAGGTTGGCCTTTGTCCTACATCGCACCCAAGACATGGACCAACTTCCCTTGCCACATCAGAGCCTCCTCTTCACTTGTCGAAGCTCACTGAAGCCATGAATGACGCATGACAAACCCAACATGGCAACATTCATAGGCCCACTTATGCCAGAAAATTATTTGTGAAAATTACAAAGATGCTGCATTCAGTAGCATCAATGATCAATATGTGTTTAACCCGCTGAGACAACATCCTTTTCGTCAGACTTAACATTTACACAATACATCTAGGTATGTACAATCCTTCCAAAGGCAGTCATCACACCTGTTCTAATCCACAAATGCATTTGAAACTGGATGATAAATGTCACATAACTTACTTTGCAGTGATCAAACACAACCATGCACTGTGGTTCCTTGCTGACAGGGGATGATGTAGTAGGGTCTACCTCTGGGGCCACTGTGACAGCTTCCGGCAGGTCCCAGAAAGTGTATGTGCAGAAAACAAAGTTGGAGAGATGCTGAGGTAACCCTGTAGCTTGAAGAATTTTGATCTGGGGGAGAATAAACAAGGGAAGGGAGTTAATTATTGTACAATTCCTCATATAAATGGACACAAAAACTATTAGACTTTATATATGCCACACACCTTTACACTTCACGTCACCATTAATTAATTCCATTTTTATTGCATATAAAAAGTATTTACCATACTGCGAAACTCTTCAGCATTACAAGATATTTAAAATCTAAACATAACTGCACATTGTTAACGATATTGCATATGCAAAGTATTGTAGAGAGCTTGTATACCATATCGATAGAATACACCACTGGATCCAGTTATTGTAATGACCAATTATTTTAATATTTTCCCTTGGTAACATGTTCATAATCCACTGCCTAAGTAGATCCCAAGATCGGAATCATCCAAATGATTACTGATCCCAGGATGGTGCAATGGTTTGCTGTAAGAAGGGAGGATAAAAGGGGTTCCAGTTTGGAAAAATTAGCATGGTCAATTAATTATTGTGTTACGGTTTTGGTACAAAACTGGATAGTTACAGTTTTCAAAAAACATCTCAGTTATGGTTTTAATTAACTAAAACAATATATCTTTTAAAAAAAGAAATTCTGACCTCTCCATGCCCCAGGCACTTACATAATTACACAATGACTTTTGTTTAGACAGTAATCCATTTGCCATTGTCTTCACTATTACACATCGTTTTCTTGAGCTGCTCCCAACAATTTTCAACAGCATAACCTTTGCTAAAAACTAAAAAGCAGGCAGCTTTGATACTTCCAAAAAACAATCAGACTGTTTTGGTAGGAATTCCATCACTTTTTCAAATGGCATTACCCTCGAGAAACCATACTCCAATGAATGGCCTCTGAAAACCCTACCATATAAGTAAACAATACCACACCAACAGGAAAGGGCCTAGCGATAGAACAAACAAATCATTTGGAGCACAGCGAGGCGGTAACATATGAAAAAAACAAAACTCTGCTTGAAAGCAACCTGTCAGAAATTATCCAGTACATTAATTCTTGATAAGCGACTTTCAGAGGAAAGTAAAAATTAACAGGTAACAATTCTCCAGGCGAAGACCAACTGTGGGATTGTGATATCGCAATCATCTATCACAGTACATGATTGTGTAGTTCCCTGAGGCCCTTCTAGGGCAGGTAGCACTATACAAATGACTGACTGACTGAACAGTTATGCCTGCATTTTCCCCTAACCTGTCTGTGCATGGAAGCATTGATATCGTAAATATGACAAGAAGCAAAACACTTCATGCGCCTTCAAAATATTTCAAGGTGGCTCGCTTGTCTTCATTTTGACATGCCTGGCATTCTGGGCAGCTGTGAAAGACAGTACTTGCTGCTTATGTTAGGGAATGTTAGAGAATCAATGGTAAGCTCTACACAAAACTAACTGCAGCATGGTTTCTGCCAAACACATTTAGTGCCAGTTCTATACAAAAATAACAGCAGCGTTGTTTCTGCCAAACACCTATTCAGTGCCAGGATACCCTCACGGGTGATAGTATGCTTTAGAAATTAACACTGAATAAAGCAACATGGCATTACATTGCTGCTGGATGCAAATTAAAGTATGATCCACTCTCCTTTTTAGGTCTAGCCCAGAGAAAGCTTTAAAGTAAAGTCAGCCTCATGTGATAAAACAAATCAAACTCAACACATACATATATATGCTTACTTCAAAGGACTGTCCATCAGCCTCTTTCCACCAGAACTTGCAGACTCTGTAAGAGCTTCTGACTTATCATTGGGTTCGAAAAGCAACCTCCATTTCCAAAACTATTTATTTCAGCCCAGTCTACTAAACATCTACATTCACCATTATTTCTTATCAATAGTGCAGCTGATGCACCATGGGACTAAGTACAAGCAATGAAAGTGGGTGCTGTGACTGCTGGCTGGATAGTCAAAATCAGTAGTAATCTGAGTTCCCTGGGCCCCTCATTGCCCAGGCTTTACTGCACCTGCTGCACGACTGATTGATGTGCCCTAGTTTTTCACAGTCCTTTGCACAGTACTAGGAGAGGTGAACTAGAAACATGCATCTACAACACTTACAGATGGACAACAGGAGGTAAAGGATAGCAGCATCACGTGACTGGAGGCTGTGCTCCAACACACAAATGAGAAACTGCTAGGCTTAAATGGAACCTAAATCAAAAGGAGCAACACCCTGATTGGTCACATAACCTAGGAGTGCATTCACTGACAGCATGAAAATGGAGAATCATTTTTGACTTCAGATGGATCTGGTAAAAGTCCCAGCAATTGCATGCTTTACTGCTACAAACTTACACTAGGGCTCCCAAAAAAACTTGCTGACAGGCTGCAATGGCTGCCAGAGTGTGCCTGATACTACACAGGGCAACAAAATGATTCCAGTCATGAGGTGACTCCACTAACTCCCAGTGGAAGCAAGAATCAAATTCAGTTTTCTTTGCACCAAACTTGAGGCCTACAGACAAAGAGCCTGGATATCAGTAGAACCTGCTCCCCAATACATGAGTAACAGACTCGGCGCTCAATGCGTGATCACCCAGCATTTTTCAGCAAAATCAAACTGGTGCAGCTTTATTTTTAATAACAGAATCCCTGCTAACCAGTTGAACGTGACCAAAGGATATTGTACTGGAGCCCACCATTCCCTGATTGGACAATGACTTACCCCGCCCCACAATTTATGCTGCTCTGAAATGAGGTACGTGGGGCGAGTGCTGTGTAAGGCTTTGTTGTTGTGTGTGAGGAGTTTCAAAAGTGTTCACTTGTGGACTGAGAGCCAGTGGAGCCCTCTGAGGTATGGTCTGGTGTTGAGTGTGGGGTGGTAGGTACCGGGTGGCCTTGGCCACTGAGTTTTGTATGGTATGGTGTCTGCTGGTCAGTTGGGAATTTATTCTAAAATATTGGGTTTCCGTAGATTAGTTTGCTGGCAATAAGAGCTTGGGTGACTGTTGAACTTGGCCCTCTCTGCATGGTCAACCTAAACATTCTGCCTTCTCCCCTCCTGTTATGCTGAATTTGTTTTTGCTGGCCTTTGGATTCTGTGCACTTTACCACTGCTGACCAGTACTAAAGTGCATGTGCTCACTCCCTAAAACATGGTAAAATTGGCTTACACCTAATTGGCATATTTAATTTACGTATAGGTTCTGAGTAAGGTGGTATACCATATACCCAGTGCCAGTAAATTAAATTCTACTAATGGGCCTGCCTGTAGAATTTATTGTGCCACCCACTTAAGTGGCGCCTTAAAACAAGTATTGGGCCTGCCACTGCAGACTCGGAGCAGTTTTAAACTGCAAATTCGATCTGGCAAAATAAACCTCTTGCCAAGCCTAAAACTCCCTTCTTAATTCATATAGCTCACACTAAGAGTAGGCCCTAGACAGCCCATAGGGCAGGGTGCATTGCATTTACAAAGTTGGACATGAAAGTTTAAGTTTTACATGCCCTGGTAGAAAAACTCACAAATTCATGTTTCACTACTGTGAGGCCTAACTCTCCTACAGAGCAACACTGAGTTCCTGTATTACATTTAATAAGTATTCACTTTGTTTGGGAACAGATGGACATTTCATGTTTGGTGTTTAAGGAATTGTAATTTAAAATCCTCTTTCATTGCCAGGTCGAGTGTCAAGTCCCGATTCGGAAAATGCCACTTTTAGAAATTTGGCATTTTCTTGTCCTAATCATTAGTGCCTGCAGACTGTTTCCTGGGTCACATAACTATGTGTAATTTCAATTTGAGAATTCCACACAGACAGTCACACAATAGAGGATCTGGATGTTGACAAGATGGGAGGGGCAGAGATGTGCACAGCCCCACTTGCACTTCAAAGCAGCTGCCTCAGCCCTCCCACAAAGAACTGCAGAAGCTTCTTCCACTTCAAAGATGGCACCAGGTGTAACAGTAGTACCCTTAGTTATACTTTTCAGTACACTCCTGGACCTATGGAGGCTACAGAAAGACTGTCCCGATGCCACTGGACTGCCCTGCTGCTTCAGGACTGTCCTACTGTCTGAGAAAGAAAACTGGGCATGCTCCTTTCTTTGTAGGCTATCTGACTCACTGCAACGGTCAGTAAGCCGGCCTGTTCTGAGTTACAGAAACGCAACAAGCTCCAGAGGCCTCTCTGCAACTGCCCAGCTAACCTGCTGCACTGGGCCTACAACTGGACCTGCCTGAGTTCTGCTGGAGTGACTTCTTCGTCCCAAAGATGAGCCTCCCAGGTCCTGGTCCTGGTCCTGGACCCTTGGTGTGGCATCAGTTGAGCACAAGCTGAATGCAAAAGGGAAGAATTGACGTTTTGGGCTCTTCACGAACCCCAACAGGTCAGTTTGCACCAAGATCTCACCACCTGCACAGAGTGCCAATGCTCAGCGCTGGTGAACCAGACTTCGCCGGGGGCAGCTGCTTTCTTTGAGTGGAGGGGCTGCCAGACCCCTATCACTCAGTGTTCCTGCTTTCTATGCCATCCACATTGGGAATTAAATAATCACATAAAAAATGTCTATTGTAATTATTTAATGATCAGTGTAGATGGATCACAAGACAAGAAACCGAAACATACCTGGCAGACGGCCAATATTTGTGTTGGAGACTTGGAGTCATTCTCCGATGCGCTCGTAATGCCAGTGTCAAGCAGCCAGGCAAACACTTTTACTGACACTGGTGCTAGTGCACATGTGCCAACATCATGGAGGCCAAAGGGCTTAAATCGCTGCAGCCCTGGCATGCCCTTATCTGGAGCCTTTGGTTTCCACCACTAGATGATCTGCATTAGCGTCACTTTTTGCCTAGGCCCTGAGGGACATGAGCATCAGCTCGGTGGGTGGGTGCAAGACACTTATTGTTGCTTGTTAAGAGACACAGCTGTTCCTGGGGCAGTGAGGAGATGTGCAGTTTTATTTGTTTACATTCATGAGTTGCTGTTGGGCATCTTGATAGTTATTAATTACAGAAACAAATATTTTGACATGTACAGCACTTGCACAAACTTGCCTACAAATAAGGTAAAATGGGTACCATTTCCTGAGCTTTTCTTGGCACCGGACAACCGGGCAAACCTGTGTTTAATCCTCTTATCTAGAGTGCCTCAGTGTGTTCCTGCATCAACACTCCCTTTCTTGCCCTTCAGCTCTTGTTATTTCAGTGCCCGCTGCTGATACGGGGTAGCGCATTCCTGTGCCCTGCTTTTGAACCCCAGGAGAGGTCAGGAGGGTTGAGGCTTACAGAGCTCCACTTTACTGGCTGAACAGATGGGGCTGCACTTCACACAGATGCTCAAGTTATTACTGTGCTGCATGGGCTGAGGATCACACAGGTTGTCAAAGTTGCCTCAGAGCTGCGGAGTGTGCAGAACTTTACAAGTGTTTGAGTGACACCGGATGCAATCACATCTGTTTGAAATTAAGAAAGGGGGGTCTGACTGTTTCATGTTTGAGTTAGCTGGCAGTTTTTTCTGGAGGTCATGCATGATTTCGCTTTGATCCTAGAGGGAGGCTGCTTTTTACGCATTTTGAGTTTTAATCCCAGAGAGGAGAGCTGCAAGTGACAAGTGTTTTATTTAAAGCCCCCAGAGAAATGTGGGCATGTGTGAATAGTTGCTTGCCTTTTACTGGCCAGTAGGTGTTTGACATGTTCAGGCATTTTGATTATCCAAGTATACAAAGGGGCAGATGGGGTTGGAGTGAAACTACAGACCTCTGGTCTCCAGTCCAGATGCTCCAATAGGCCAAAGCCTTCATGGTGGGTCTGGTGCTTTCTGGTGTTGCTCTCAGCGTGAACTCTACATGGTGCTTAAATAGAAGTATCTCTCTTTCAGTAAAGTACCAGAGATGTGTGCTAGTCCCTGTGGTAATGTGCGTGTAGGCCTCACTGGCGCTGATTTGAAATGTTGCGCAGCAGCTCTTTGACATAACTAAACAAAGCACTTTTTCCATAAATATTTTTTTTACTTCTGGAAAATTAAAAATAAGTCACAGCTGAGTAAATCACAGGTATTTCTATGTAAATGCATTACATTTAGTGCAGAAATAAATAAAAAAAAAACTTCGAGTTGGCATTGTTCCCTTATCAGTGCGCCCATGCAGCTCTCACTTAAAAATCCAATTTTTCAAGCGAAGTTATTTAGTATGTATTATATTGACTTTCACATAGCACTACTGACACTCGTCGTTCAGTGGCAGAGCGCATTACACAGAAAATAGGTACTTTAATAGAAACAAGACATAGGTGATATAAGTAACAAATTCATGAATCCGATTATTGAGGTAGGGTAGGGATCACATTTCCAACATTATACACATCAACTAAGAAAAGTGATGAGTACCGGTGGCTCTCAGCGTTCATCTTTCTGTGGTCGCTAATATAGTTATTATGCTTTTACTGATTTTGATACGGGATGTTCTCTTATTTTAGGTTTTAGATCCGTAGTGTGTTGGCTAACTGTGCATAGTGTTCCTATCGTCTCTCATTTTGACCCTTCATTGTCACTCTCTAAAAAAATGTCTCTTGGAGATTCGGTGATTACTAGTTAACACAGATGAGTGTATAATACATTAGCGGCTGTTGCGTTGGAGCTGAGGGGCCCCGCCCCGCCCATTCCTAATTTGGAGTCAACTTTGAAGAGCCTCATCATAAAGTTATGTTGTACGATTTTATTTTCTCTTTGAGGGCTGCATGACCCTTTGTCCGAGGGAGCAACGGGTAGTCAGGCGCGTTCAAGAAGCCTGCTGCGCTGTCACGTTACTGACGCAGGGATAACCTTTCAACAGCCCTTTAGCCCAACAGAGGTGCATGTTGATGTGCACTGAAAAACAGTGCTCGATAGAATGTGGCCTTTGGGCGGCGCAGGCTGCATCCCTGCGTGACGCCAAGCATCAGTCAGGTCAGCTGCCCAACCCATTCCATTTTACTCCGTCACAGAGCGAGACTGGTTAGCTGTAGCGGCGGCTTTAGGGCTGTGCGACCGGTGCAGCTGCACCGGGTGCTGACCTGGGTGGAGGGTGCTGATCTAAGGGGTGAGGGGGGTGAGCGCTGTATGGATCAAAGACTTACCAAACTTGCCCGGGCGGGGGGCTCAAAAAAAGACACCACCAATGCTAAAGCCGGCCCTGGTTAGCAAGATGTGCTGAGCTCAGCTATCCCCACTCCGTGAAAAATGGGAAAGTGACAAATAAAGTAGAAGAGTCAGGAGAAAAATGGAGGTGAGTGACATGGAGACTGAACTGCTGGCAGAGACATGCTTCCGCGTCTTCTAACTCACGCTCACCTGTCCTGCAGCAGACTGACCACCTGTCACTCATACAGAGACAGCAACATGGCGATCGGAGATAATGCCCGGTGTATCTATAATGTAAGCAATCAGTACACCCAGCTCAGTCCGCCGAGCGCTGACTTTTCCACAGTTTTCTCACTCTTTTCTGTTTTCTTTCGCTCTGCTCGTCATCACATCTTTTCCGTTCTTTTCTCTCCCATTCTAGTTTCACTCTCTCCAGCTCTTTCATTTCACTCTGAATTTCCTTTTCTCCTCCCACTGTTTCCAGCTTTTAAGCCCATCATCACGTGACCTCATTTTCCACGGATCGCTCCATTCCCTTTATCTGCATCCACTTCCCTGGAAGTCTTCATTCTCCCAAGAGGTTTTATTCTGAACTGAAAACTCAAAAGTATAGTCTGGTATTTGCACTGCATTCATTTATAACATAAAGCTGTTAAGTATTTGTACACCAACTATAAAGCTAGCAAAGTTAAAAAGGTATGTCATGCTCAGTGCCTGATGCTCAGTGTTTCACTCCCACGCTCTGCCCATTCTCTTCCAGGCCTCTCTTGACGTTCTCAGTTTGGATTTGGCATTTATAGCGCACAGGGACTGTTACATATATGCGTATATTGAACGCTGGAATGCCTTATGTATGTTTTCATCCATTATGTATGTATTTTTGTAACTATGTAGGCTTGCCTGCGTGTGTGGTTTGGTTTTGCTGCAACACAGCTGCTTTAAAACATTAACTCTTTCCATTATGTTGCTGCAGATGTTTGGAGAGGATAGGAACCCCAAGGGGAGTTTACACCGCTGATACAAGCAGTTCCATGAACAAATCAGCTATTTCACCCCCACCTGGTCAGCTTCAGCAAGAACCCTCCATCATCATTTTAATGCATACTGGGAATGTTGCTACTCATCACCATGTGGTTACTCCACAGTGCTTCCGCACAACTAAAGCACAACTTGAAATTGTGCCTAACATGCACATTATATACTGCTTCATATGCTGTTTGTAGCAAATAAACTATCATAGAAATGCTCGACTTTGAAAAACTGCACATTTTAAATAAAAATACTGAGGTTTATACCTTAAAGATTTCTTTTTATTTTACACTCCTTAAGTCTGAACATTGAACATTTACTCCCCAATCAAATTGTGGGTTGTTTAAACTTACATTGAAGAATGTAAGGCTGAGTCAGTCCTGCAAATGTCCAGACCAACAGATCTCAATAGAAGGTGCTTATTCCCTCAAATGTTGTACCTGTTTCAGGTCACTTCGAAAAACAAAGAGGCAGTTGGGTACAAGAATCCAAAATTACAACACAGTGGAGCAACTTCTGTTGCCACCTTAGTTTTTACTTATTTTATTGTGACTTTTGTGTACAACCAAATGTACTATTGAAAGGCTGCGTCCAAACACAACATACATTTGAATGTCATACCAAAATGCATCGTAATTTACAAATAAATTAGCTCTCCCCATATCAAGGAACCACTCTTAGTGAGCAATTGTGGGTCAGTCTCACTTGCTAAGCTTACTTTCAGGCTGCAAACGGTATATGAATTTACTTCTTTCATTTAAGTGCAAAGGAATTATGAGATATTAGTTCTGTAGATAAAGTGACATCTGCAGGGAGGTTTTTTGACAGTGCACTTCCTGAACTCAGGTGTTTGAAGGAACTTTCGTTTGTGATAATGAAGAAAAACAAGGGCTGGTGTATGTATGTAATGTATCTTTGTAAAGTGTATTTGATAAAGCAAATTTCGAGGTATCAACGCGCTAAGAAGGAAAAACAAGGATTCTACTGCTGCTCTTAATTAAGACTAGAATAGCCAAGTTTTAAGTAGTTTGCGAAAACGTAAAAGAGAGGGCATCTTCCTTTTGAGGGGGAGGGAGTTCCATAGTTTGACAGCTGCTGCTGAGAAAGTTCTATCCCCCCATTTCAATTTCTTAGTCCTAGGAGCGTAGGCTAACTTAAGATCGTCTGATCTAAGGGTCCGTCCCGGCATGTACCACTTAACAGAAGGAAGAGGCGAGTAAGGACCATGTAAATAAAGGGCCTTATGAGCCAAGCACAATGTTTTGAAAGTGATGCGCTTCCTAATCGGTAGCCAATGAAGTTAATTCAAACTCTCTTTGGCTGATGCAAACTTGTCTGAACCCAGTACCAGACGTGCGCTTTGATTCTGAATAAGTTGTAACTTGTTTAGTGATGCTCGATTGATGTTAAGATAAAAAGCATTACAGTAGTCCGGCCTCAATCCAATCAGGGCTAGAACTACCGTTGCTCTAAGGTCCAGAGGTATGAAAGGGAACATTTTCTTAAGCATCTTAATGATCAAAATGCATGAATTGGTGATTTTATTAACCTGAGTATCGAAGGTTAAAGCAGAGTCACAGACAATTCCAATATTTTTAGCTGCGGCCGAGGGGACTGGTAATGTCTCACATGACTCAGACCACCAGTTTGCATACCAAATAGATGAATTGGCCCCAAAGATGATGACCTCCGTTTTGTCCCCATTCATCTTAAGCCACTTCCGGTCCATCCAGTTTTTTTACTTCTATCATACATGACTGAAATTGTTTAGCTATGACCCGCATCTTGTCTTGAAAGGAAACAATAATTTGTGTGTCGCCTGCATAGGAGGACACCTGAAATCCAAAAGAGCGCACCAAGTCCGCCAAAGGTGCGACATACAAATTAAACAAGGTCGGGCTTAGAGAGGATCCTTGTGGAACTCCACAGGGGAGCTGAAATGGAGCCGAGCTGTAATCACCACATTTTTACTAATAGTGATCTATCTTGAAAAACAAATGTGAGTATATTTAAGGCTGGTCCTCTCAGTCCAACCTGGGAGAGACGATCAGTTAGTCTAAGGGGCGAGATGGTATCAAAAGCAGCCGACAGATCCAGCAGGATTAGGATTGTGCCCCCACCTGCATCCACCTGTTTTCTGATTAAGTCAGTAGTCGCCAGCAGGGCGGTCTCCCTACTATGTTTCCGGAACCTGTGTTGGGATCTATCAAGGCAGTCATGAGTTGTCAAGTAAGAAGTAAGCTCTTGATTAAGTGTTTCTCTAGAATTTTTGCTAGTGTGGGTAAAAGAGCGATTGGGCGCAGATTCTTAAGGTCTTCTGGGTCACCCCCAGATTTTTTTTTTTATGGGAACAATTATAGTTTCTTTCCTTTTCAACGGGTACACACCCCGTTCGAGCACTTCTGCATACAGCTTCACCAATGGTCCTAATATAGAGTCACAGACCCGTTGTAGCACCCTAGGAGGGCAAGGATCGGCGGGGGACCCTGAATGAGTACTAAATAGGAGGACCTTAATTTGTTCAGAAGTTAATGGAGCAAACTTCTCCAGTGTGGAAAAATCCTTCTGCTCTGGGTCGAGACAGGAGACCTGGTCTCTCATGGGTAATTCAGAGTACTGAAAACTGGAATGGATTTTGGTGATCTGGTCATTAAAGAAGTTAGCTATTCTATCACAGAAAGATTGCGAGTTGTCTAGTTCTTGAGATACCGAAGAAATAGAAAGAGTCTTAACCGTTTTTAACGGTTCTTGAGGGGAATTTGCAGCAGTTACATTTTTCTGAGAAAAATAAACGGTCTTAACCTTTTTAATGGCTAGTTTGAATTGATTTCTTATTTCGCAGTTTAAGACTTTCTGACAGGCTAGGATAGAGTTTCCATTTCCTTTCCTGTCTTCTGCAGTCCCTTTGGAGAGTCTTCAATTCGGGAGAGAACCAAGGGGCAGATGCTCTTGTCCCCTCTGTGCGATAAACTGCCTTCAGAGGGGCCACCGAGTCAATGGCATCCTTAATCCAAATATTAAACTCAGCAACTCTGGAGCTAGTTTTTTCCAAAGGCCCTCTCTGAGTAGCCTCCAGGATGGCCGAGAGATCTTCACTCTTTATCTGATCCCATTTCCTATAAGTCGTGATATGGGGGTGAAAAGATTTATTTCAACACTTCTGAATTATCTCAAACGAGATAAAACTGTGATCCGTCCAATCTAGTTGACTACATTCCCATATGAGAAGTGTTAGTTGTAGTGAAGATGCCATCCAGAGTATGGCCTGCTGAATGAGTGGGGGGGACAAACCATCTGGGACCACCCTAAGCATGACAGAGTTTAAAAGAGTGGAGGTATCCTTATCCTCGCTATCTTCCAAGTGGAAGTCGCCAAGAATTATACTCTGATCCAACAAGGTTAGAGGTTCAATAATTTGGGCTCAGATCTCCAGGAATGCCTTCTTAGGTCCAGGAGGGCGGTATAACAATATCCCTTCTAGTTTTGGTAAATTTCCAGCTTTAATCTTGAAATGTGCGCCTTCGCAGACCTCAAAGTTTTCTAATAATGGAACAAGGTTACAGGTCAATGAATTTTTAAAAAGGAAAGACACCCCACCACCCCTTTTATTCTGTCTGTCCATTCTTGTGACACCATATCCCAAGGGAAGTGCAGATACAAAGTCGGGGTCTGAATCGGCTTTTGCCCAAGTCTCTGTTAAGGATAAACAATCCAAGTTTCTATCTAAAATAAGTTCCCTCATTTCCAGGCTATGTTTAGTGAGTGACCGAGCGTTAATCAAACCACATTTAATGAGGCCCTCTGTACTAATGTTAGCATACTGTAATGGATTCTGTGACCCAGTCTCATGGGGATGCGTCATCCTGGCGATACAGTGTGCACAATCAGGAGTCCAAATGCAGGCTTGACATTTCCAACTTGCTCTGAGAGAGGAAGAAGAGTTGTCTCTTTTTCCAACTACAGGAATTGGGCCTAAGGCTCAGGAATTGAGGACCAGTGTAGCGTCTCAATTGCCTGGGAGTGGCAAAGTTCCTGGTCCCGGTCAGGAGCGGACGGGCTTGCCCTAGGCACGCCTGTTGCATGCGTCCGCGTCATCCCCGGCTATGAAGGGCTAAAGTGCCCATGTGATGTAAAAAGGGACGTGGTGCAAGGAAAAGCTGGTCTGCCGTGGTGTAATAAAATATTTGCCTAGATCACACAATTTTGGTCACACAAGTAATCCGGGATAAACCCAAGATATTCTGGTTCACATTGCGCAAAACAGTCACTAGACGGATATCTCTTTCTCCTATTTTACAACAAAGGGTAACACTCTTTCTTTAATTTTAATTTTGCACCAACCACACTCAAGATGGCATGAAGATCTTCCAGTTTTACCAACCAGATGCAGTGCAGAGGCAACTGTGTGTGCAGATAAGATAATTAAAAAACATGCTTGTCTCACTGTATAATGTGCAAACTACAGTAGCAGGTTGAACATATTTAATGCAGTAAGATATCAGGCCATTTTTCATGTGTTTAAACATTTCAAGCCCAAATTCACAATGGCTTCATCAACCTTGCTTTCTCACTAAAGTCATTATTAAAATTTGCTTCATAATGCACCACTTTCAACCCTTTTTTCAAAAATGTTCAGGGAGTTGACCCCCACCGAACCCACCTTATGTCGGTCGACACTTGCTATGTAAAACTCTGCCCTACTTTTTACGCCCCATCACTTTGAAATGTCACCAATCACCACTGCTACATCAACCACCAGCGACGACCGGCAATGAGAGATCTGCACTAGTACATCGACGGCCCGCTTGACCGCCAACATGAACCTCCAGCAATGACCATCCACGACGCCCAACAGGATATTTGCGTTACAGCGACAATCATCTGCGATGTTCTCCCTGCTTCTCATGGTCTCCTTCCCCGCAAACTGAATGTTTCGCGCCGGACTTGGAGAAGGGACATTTTTCAGTAGGACTAACGTGGTCTGTTTATCTGGTTGGTGCTACATCACTGTTGGCCTCTCTCGTACAACCAGCAAATGGCGCTTTGTGCTTTTAGGTGCTATACTGACCATAAAACGTTGAAATTGCAAATCTCCGGTTCTAGTGATTAGATTTTTGTCGTTTTGAGTCAAATAATTTATCAAATTTTACTCAATTTTCTAATTTGGTGTGGGATTTTTCTTCTGTGGCGTTTTCATTTTATTGCTGTTTAAGTACTGCATAAATACATGACACATTGCGTAGAAGTTAAGCCTGACTGCTTTTGTGCCAAACTAAGTTAGTGACTTTTTGTCATTCACCCTGACAAGGACTGTAGCTGCTGCTTGAGAAGCGCTCACACCCCCTTCAACCAACAACCCACTTTTTCTCAGTGACTTCTGCATATGCTGGTGCAGGGCCATTTGAAGATCTTAAGCACCTTGACTGTGTGGCGGCAGTAGATGGTCTGTGTTGACCTAGCTCGTCAGGAGGGGTGTGGGTCAGATCTCGGCAGGTGACCAGGTGGACTTACAGTGCGAGGTGTCTCTACAAAGATTACTAATTCTGTCTTGACTATAGCTTTGTGTATAATCGCTTCATCCCACATGACCACCGTTTCCAAGCACTGTTAAGTAATAAGTGTTACCCTCACCTGATTTAATAGCACTGAATTTACCACCCCTAAAAAGGACGGGAGGCTGAGCTGCAGAGTTTTTAAGCACGACACAGCGGTCAGTGTAAAGTCACTGAGATATCTTGCCAGCTTTATACAAAAGCTAAAATACAAATGAAAACCATGGGAGTTAAGCAAAATAACCTTCATTCTTAAGGATTTGGTCTCATCTGAGGTGCACACTCCGCAAACTATTCATTGAGAGTGCTGCGCTGGGACGAGACAACTGGACCTCAGGATCCATCCTGCAGACCTGCCGACTGACATAAAACTCACTATGTGGGAAGAGGTGGTGGCTTGGAGGGGCACAGTCTTGGGAGTGGGCAGTGCTTTTGGCCCATTACTTTTAGAAGGCATGAGAGTTGGGGGGTCATAGAGCGAGGGATGGGTCTTTATATTGAACACTAACCCCATACCCTCCCCCCAAATAAGAACCTACAAAAAAAAAAAAAACACTTCATTGACGGCATCTTCTGTCGTAGGAATTTTCCAATCCCCCCCCCCCCCCACATGGACATCAGTTGTGCCCAACCTCAAAACACAAGCAGGAAACCAATACTGAACAGAGGTGTTCCCACCTCATGTTATCTCCAACCAGCTCCTCCCTGGAAGAGCGTGCGGGCACGATGTGCGTTGGCAGGTCTGATGTTGTGCCCTGCAGCAACCTGCACCTAATAGCACAAACCTATAACACACAGCTTGCAACAACCAGGCCCACTACTAGATGCCAAGAGTGTACAAAAGATGTGATCAAGAGCAGCACATACTGCAAACCTATATTCACAAACAGCTGTGAATGAATGGGCCAAGTATTTGGTGTTCAAGAAGCTACTTCACTTTTATCCCTTACTTCAGGGCGCAGTAGGTTACAGGTGAAAATAATGCGACTCTGGGTGACCATGTGCTCTAGCACCAATTATCCTCGCACCAAAACACTCACTCTTTGATGCTCAGAATATTCAAGCAGGGTGGTGACAATTTTTAAAGCCCAGTGAAGCAGTTCAATGCACAATTCATTGGTGGGCGCAGGTGTAGAGTCACCAGACTATTGTTTTTCTTTTGTAGAGGGGGACCCCCTCCGTAGGCAAAGGTAAAGGTGTACTTGAGGTGTCACCTTGTGCCCCACCATTTTCTCCATTGGCATTGTCAAAAAATGGAAGGCTTATCATACACCTGTAATCCGGTCTCGGGGTTGTTTTCACCCTCCATACCCTTGGTAGCTCCCTCTGTCTGTGACGACGACCAAACAGGGGGTTATCTTTGTATCACTTAAAATACCATCATTCGCCCATAGAGGGCCTAATGAGGTGCAAATACAGGTAAGTAACATTAGCTGCAACTCGTTAACTCTTAAAAAATAAACCCTGTTTATTTAATTTACGCTGGAAAACCATGTTAAAATGCCTCAGCCATTTTTCAGCTCAGTTACACAGTTGTACATGAAAATGATGTATGTGAATTATAAAATGAAAAGTGACTTTTAAGTTGTTCTTTTCACATTTCTTTGTGACTACAGTGAATTTTCCTTTCTGCACAACCGGTCAGGAGGTCCCATCAGAACACAAAGCAGATGCAAACTCTCACGTTTCTAATGTATCACACAGCATTGCATTAAACTTCATAGATCACCTCCGACACAAACTACATCAGCTTCAAACATACAGGACAACATCACAAGTGCAGAGCTTCTTACTCAATATTTGTATTCATTAGTTTTATAAGTACTGATACATGCTGTCTACACGTTTGGCCATTGTTTCATACTAAGCAACTGATTAAAATGTTAATACATTTGTGGAATGTGATTTAAATTCAAGTTAAAAACACCTATTGCTTTGCGTTCATCGGTGACAAACACTGGTACATGCATGTGTGGTTAGATATGAATACATATATCCTTAAACAAAACAGACTATTTCAGCACTAAGTGAAAAATAGGTTTTTCCATTTTACCTTGGGGGTATTAGAGTAGTTTAACATCACTTCCTGCCATGTCACTCCTAGTGACGTCATTGCATATGCTGCACATGCTAATTAATCCACCAACCATAGTATCTGCGCTCTAAGTTAGTTCTTTGAATCTACATAACTAGTGAATCACAGCTAATGGAAGATTCTCGTAAAACAACGGGCTTGATGTGAGTAGATACGTCACAGGTCAAAGACTGAGGTGGCCTGCTCTCAGGGTCTCTGTAGAGAACAATCAACAAATGCAATGACTGAAAGAATAACACAGGGGGGTGAACCTGATTCCTAACTAACACGCAGTAGCCCTATTACAGCAGTATTAGTTTCAGATAATGTGTTCACTCAATGTAAACCACTAAAGAACGGAGAGGGGTCGCTCAACATTAGGACAGGTTTCAAGCCGCAGCTCCTAGATGAGCCCTTGTCTTGACAAATCACCATAGACAGTGGAGATACTGATAGCTACAGTAGGACTGAAAGTTCAACATTATCCTGATCCAAGGTCTTCCATTTACAGCATCCAGAGGAGCCATCAAACTTTAAGGTCATCAGCATTGGCAAAGGATTTAGCACCTTCAATTCATGTGAAGATTACCTCAAGGTAATTACTGCTGTAACCGTAG